>NC_046198.1:7815000-8085000 GCF_011004875.1 Balearica regulorum gibbericeps
GAAGATACTTGCTCTGTTATCTCAACAGCATCTCCAGTTATCTTTTCAGGGCTAATTGCAATGGATTTAATTTGGAATTCAAACACTAATGATTTTGACCTTTATGCTTATTCCTGAGGTGTGATAACACTTTAAAGGCCACGCAAAACTGATCTGCTTGTTGTTTACATTGCGTTTCCCCACCTTTTAACACAGAGAACCCCCCCTTCCACCCTGGTCTGTCCTTCCTGACATCTCTGGATGCTGCAGGAGCTGGAGAGCTGGGCTGAAGAGCAGGCAGCGTGCGGCCCCCAGCCCCAGCCTGCCGGGGCGAGCTGCCGGCTGGCGCTGCCCGCCTGGGGGATGCTCTGCAGCCAGGGCTCCGGAGCGGCTCTGGGCGGGCAGAGCCCCAGCCCCGGCGGGTCCATCCCAGCCTCCCCTGGGGTGTGCGGCCGGGGGCATCCCCCGCTGCCCCAGCCAGCCCAGGATCCCAGGGTAGAGCTGGGGTAATGGTAACACCGCACAGCTACGGTCATTCCGAACTCCAGATTATTTATAGTGAAGTTTGTAAATGTCCCTACAGACTTCTTCAGTCGAGTGAGGATGGAGAGAAGCGGGAGGGAAGCTGCTCTCTCGTTGCACTCTGTCATAACCCGCAGTGGCCTTTGTTCATAAGTGCTTCTCTTGTTGCCATGTGATGTTTAAAAATCACTTTTTAAATCACTTTGAAAAGGATCCATTGAAGTCTGGTCAAGCAGCAGCTTTGGGAGCAGAACCGTGCACAGTGCTGCGAAAGCTGCAAACAGAGCAGCGCAAATATTGATTTATTGTGTTTCAGCACTCTGTCTATGCATTCAACGTGGGCGAGCATCTTCACAGGGCCCCACGGCATTCACTCCTGGGCAGCGTTTCCCAGTCTCTTCCCCTCATTTCAATATGAAGTGGGTGGATTTGGGGGGCACTGGGGGGTTGTGCAGAGCCCCCCCAACCAGTGGGTGGAAGATGAGCATTCCCAGGGCAGTGCTTGGACCCTGTGGTCCCTCCAGCTGGACACATCTGTGGGACCGCTGGCTGGTCCCCCAGGTGCCATCTCCTGTGCCCTGTGGAGGACGGATCCTGGCTGGTGGCACGTCCCTGGCCCCGAGGCTGCGGGCTGCTCTGTGGAGCAGATCCCGTTGGCCAGAGCAGGGCGACCCCATGCTCTGCAGCCCGGGGAGGGCTCTGGGCTCTGGTGCAGCTGGGCAGAGCGGCATTCCCTCCCGGCATCAGCGTGGCAGCCGTGAGCCATGCGTGAACATTGCTGCTGGAGGCTCCACGGTTGTTACAGCTCTGCGTGTCTCGAGGAGCGGAACTTTCTCATCTGCTCCTTCTTCAAAGCAGATTTGATCTCCACATTCAATAAGCACGTCCTGTCTAAATCCCCTTTTTAAAGGCCTTGATTTCTCTTCTGTCTTTGAGGAACATGATTCCCTCTCGCCTAATTAAAGCCTCATTTCCATGAGGAGCCTTTGAGTTAGCTGGATTCTCTACCGGCACTGTCCCCTGGCAGTTCTGCGGCCGCTGCCGCCGACGGTGCCGGGCTGTGCCGACTGGCGCGCTCCCCGCTCAGCCCCACTCGCGTGGGTGATGCCACCTCCACAGATTGCTCCTTGAGCGAGGCTGAGCCAGCTGCAGGAAGAGGAAGGGAAAGGGGAAGGGGAAGGGATAGGGGAAGGGGAAGGGATAGGGGAAGGGGAAGAGGAAGGGGAATGGCTGCGATGAGCTCCTGGGGGACAGGAGGTCCCTGGGGGGCAGGAGGAGCGGTGTGTCTCTCCCTGTTCCTTGTCTGCTGCAAGGAGGAACAAACTCAAGCGCAGAGGAATTGCAAAGCAGACAAATGCCAGGAGTAAGTGTGGAAGAAACCCCAACGGTAGGTGGATTTCCATCACACCCTTAACACTGTCATTAGCATTGAACGTTTCCAATATAAATGAGCTTGGAAGTTCTTCTTTAATCTCCAATACAAATCATCCCTATTACTTGCAGAAGGTGAAAACCCGTTGATGCTGGGTCGAGCGCTCAGCCCTGCCTTTGGAACTGACGCGTGTCCCCTTCCCCTCTCCTGCCCTGCATTACATTTGTGAGTTTTAATATTTAATTGGTGTTTTTTGCTATTTTCGTCTCCTGGCACTTTGCCGCGGTTGAGAGCTGGAGGTCAGCAGCCTGTCAGAGTGGAGGGGAGGCTGTGTATTAGTTCATCAGGTTTTTATAATTTATTTGTTATGGATGCTACACCAGGCCTTTCCCAGAACCCTTGGCTGCCTCCGTTACCTGTTATTTATAGCTTCTCTTTTCCTCTGCTTATACCCTGGGCTCTGGCAGCCTCACTGATGGAGCCCACCTTGGGGGGCTGGGACCCCACAAACCTCCCAGCCAGCCACCAAGGCCAGGAGGAGACCTGGGGAGACCTGGGGGGGACACCCAGGGGGGAGACCCGGGAGCACGGGTGGTGTCCCCAAGCGACAGCTCAGTGCCCAGGGGGACGGATGCCCGTGGCTGGAGACACCCCTATTTCAGCCGGCAGCCCCTGAAGCACAGCCGCCGGGCTGGCTCGCTGGCAGGGCTCGAGTGCCGCGGGGGCTCGTGCCGTGGCCAGGGGCTGAGCAAGGCGCCGAGGGCGGCGCGGGGGCCGCAGGCGGTGACTCACCGTGCTCCGCTCACGGCTCGAGTCCGCAGTGGAGCTGAGCTCCTTGCACCGGGCTGGCATTGTGCCTCTGTTGTCTAGGCAAAGGTTTCCATGACACTAAATAAAGTGAAATATGATTTTGCACAGCTGGATTCTGTCTTAGATGCAGGTTAGGGACAAGAAATGTACATCCAGCAGAGAGCTGTAGGTAACAAATTATAAGGGCTGTGATCCGTGATGGTGACAAGCAGAAAATTAACAATTTTTTAGCAGTTATTCAGCTGGCTTCCAACCAGATGTTTACTTCCAAAGCCTCGTCTTGTTTGTTGGTCTTGCGTAATTGGCTTATGCCACAAGGGAGAGTGTTCAAGTGATGTCATATAATAAATGAGGAACCAGAGAGGACGTATATCCGTGCCTCGGCAGCGCGCCGGGTGCCCCCACCCAGCAAGCTCACGTCATGCCCAGGGAGCAGCCAGCAGCCCTGGCAGCGTGCGTGTGGCTGGCAGCCCCGTGCACGGGCACCCTGGGCTTGAACCAAACTGGGCTCGAGCTAAACCGGGCCCGTCCATCACTTTCCAGCTCCTGGGGCGGTCTCCAGGCAGTGGTGAGGGGGTCTCCCCAGCACCCCGTACTCAGGTGCCTGAGGCCCAGGGGCCTGGGGGAAACAAAGGCGAGTTCTGCTGTACCGGCACCGGCGCTTGCTGGGTCCCGGTGAGGGTGGGGGGAGCCGGCAGCAGCTGGCAGCCACACGGGACCTCCCCAGCGCCTGGGCAGCACCGCGGGAGACACTGTCTGCTTGTCCTGATGAACCCGCTCGATGCTCGTGGGCTGATTAATCAGCCCAGTTGATTAACAGCAGTACCCAAAGATCACCTCTGCCATGCTTGTGTGCTTCCCTGCAGTAGGCTCTGAAACTGCTGCTTGTATAAGGATTTTATTTAAATACCTTTAAGGTGCAGCATCCGATGGGATCATCTCTGCAAAGCTTGGAGGGGAGCTTTATAGATCTTATTTTAAGAGGTTTAATTAAATGTTACGGGATACCAAGTATACTATGTTAATTGGTGTTAATTTGGAAGTTGTCTGAATTCTGGAGACTCAGTTAGATGTAATTAAAATCCATTCTCATTTATTCTTGCATACAAAATATATGCTGCTTTTCTACTCCTCTTTTTCCATGCAATGGGCATGTCTGGGACCAGAGTGCAGCCAACTTACGGGGAAGAATTTCATGGGAAGAGCCAGACTGGGAAGAAAAATCAGAATAAAACTGCATTACGGCCTCGCTGCTTAGGTAGGCAGCTGGAAAAGAGCTTTCTGTAGTTACAGCTCAACCGATTTCCACCGGTTCAGGAATAAGCAGCGGCTCCATGTGCCTGCCAGGCAGCGATGGGCTCGGCGGTGGGTGGGTGGCTGCTGTGGAGGGGCTGCACGGCAGAGGGGGGCTGTGTGGGAAACCTGGCGGGGGACAGGCAGGGCTGGGACCCCAGCAGGGAAAAGGGATGGGGGGGCTCGGCTGTCTGGGTGCAGGTGAAATAGGGGTGGGTGGGAAATGAGCAGCCCCCTGAAGCCCCCCTCCTGCCCGGCATGCTGACAAACACCCGGTGCTTGCAGAATAATAATGCAAAAGTGAAGAAATAAATATATAACCGCAGGAGGTGAGCCGCAGGAATGCCCCGGCCGCTGGGGCTGCCTGCCTGCTGCCCGCCCTGCGCCAGCAGCGCTAACGATTACACAGGCAATGGCTCTACAAATTAGCCATGAAATTGGGACCCTGATGGGAGCTTTGAAATTAGGAATTTGGGGGAGAGTTTGTAAAATGTTTAAAAGGCAGAAGCAGCACAAAACCCTCAATTTTAATTATTGTGGTTTTAATCAGTGGAAGAGTTTTTTCTAGACTGAATGGTAAAGTAATTGGAAATGTGAATGGAGTGTGATTATTGTGTAAATTACAAAATCAGAAAGAAGAGCAACACAGCCCGACACAGGCTCCTTGCTCTGGGGGAGGGAAGGAATGCTTCGGCTGCACCAGGGAGGGGGCCTGGGGGGTGGCTGATGTGCAGGGTCAGCGTGACAAGGACGGTGCACTGGTGCTGGCCGTGTGCCGGGGTGATGGGTGGGCACGGGGGGCTCTGCACCCCTTTTTGGGGAGCTCTGCCAGCTCTGCCTCCTCTCACAGGCAGGTTCTGCCCACTGCCATCCTTGGTGTGACGCGCATCCCTCCCGCAGAGAGCTGCGGGTGGTGTCAGGGCTGCAGGACGCTGAGCCCCGTTCCTCACTGCAGGACCTGCCCAATGGGCATGATGCATTGCAGGCACCGGTATCCCCCGAGCCGCCCGAGTGGGTGGCCAGGATGGAGACCAGCTGGGCAAGAGTGGACCACATCCCGCCGGGGCAGGTGGATCACATCCCCCCAGGGCAGGTGGATCACATCCCCCCAGGGTGGGTGGATCACATGGCCCTGAGGCAGGTGGATCACATCCCTCCAGGGCAGGTGGATCACATCACCCTGGGGCAGGTGGATCGCATCCCTCTGGGGCAGGTGGATGGCATCCCTCCCCCTGGCCCACCTGCCCAGGCAGCGGGGCTGCGCTGCTCCGAGGCAGGATGGCTGCACTGCCCAGGGCGATGCTGACCCATCCTCCAGGCATGGAGGAGCCAGGACCATCTCTGTCCCCAGCGCCCCGGGGTGCGAGCAGAACCTGGCGGTGGGGGGGAGCTCTGGCTGCAGGCAGCACTGCCCGGCAGGACAGGGGGAGTGAACAGGCAGGCAGGGGAGTGAACAGACTATCGGGATGAGCAATATGAAACTCATTTGATAGCGAGGAAGGGATATACCTGCTCTCAGTCATGTTTAGGTAATTGGCAGTAAATAACTCCTTTCATCCTGAAGTCGGGTGACTTCGTATGCTAGGTAAATGGAAGAAACAAAATCCCGATTTTTCGTTTGCGTTCCATGCACGTAGTAAAAATGAACCTTCGTCTGCAGCAATTCTGAGCTAATGAAAAACGAATGAGGTTTTAAATCAACCCAAAATGCACAGCTCTGCTGCCATAGTCGCACACTGCTGCTGTAGGACAGCCTCTATTTCCAAGGCTCCTCACAGAATCCTGAATAATTTTATTAGATTTTGAGCAAGGCTGTTGCCAAAACATTCATTACGGCACCCAGTGAACGGTGGGGACACAAAGGGGTGTTTGAGGGGCTGATGTCATGACCAGTCATTGCTTTCTCTTCTCTTTTTCAAGTTTCAAAGGGCTGAGGTTTATTTTGTGGTGTTTGTGCATTGCTCATCTGGTCCAGAGTGACCAGCCCTGCCTGATCACTTCTCGTGGAGGGGTCCCTCTTGCGCGGCCTTTAAATCATGTCTGAACACGACATAATTCTCCCATGTGCCTGGTGACTTCTATGTATTTGATCAGTTCAGATTCCATAAAAATGTAAATAATCAAAGCCCTTCTGCTATTATTTATAACGCCTCACTCCAGGCTGTAATTTATGTATTAATTTCAGTTGCAAGTTTCTGAAGGGAGGGAAAAGGAAGATTAATAATCGGATGTGTGGCTGCCACTAAATGCCGTTGCTGCCAGTGTCTCCTCCACCGCACACCAAGCAAGCCCCGCAGACCTGATCACCAGCTCCCAGGGGACCGGGAATGGCCAGTCCCTGCCCTGGGACCCGCTGGTGGGGCGGCCGCAGCCTGTCCCCATGGGTGCTGGGAGGGTCCCTGCCAGCCGGGGCAGGGGGAGGCTGCAGGTCAGGGATGGAGCGCGTGGCCCCGGCTGCTGCCCGGCACAGCGTGGTAGAGGATTCACTCATCAGCACTTGTCTCTCGTGTGTCGTATAATCTGCCAGCTCATAGACTGAAGCTGGTCTTTAGAGCAAATGATTAACCTGGAGTTGCTGGCGGGCGATGTACCGTGGATCAGTTTGGGGCCACGCCAGTGGGTTTCCATCACTGCCCTGCGCATACAGCGCTGCCCGCCAGCCCTCCAGCCACCTCCGGGGAAAGGGACCTTCTCCCTGTATTAAATCTCCTCTGCAGCCTGGAGCAGGAGGCAGGACAGGGCTCTACCCCCTCTGCCCCAGAGCCACCCAGCCCTCGGGAGGTGCCCAGCCAGCGCCAAGGGCTGCGGTGTGGGATGCTCGTGGCTGGCAGCAGCCAGCGAGGTGAGCCCCACACAGCGTCAAGGAGCTCCCGCCCTTGTGAAGACTGCTTTTCTTTCACCCGTCACAAGCAGCTCTCCCCTCCCGCACTCCCGTGCACATTGGACCCTCCTTTAGATGATATCGAAGCAGCCGTAACTGGGTTCTGTGGGAAGCAGAGGGGCTGGCTGGGATGTTAAGGACCCAGAGGGAAGAGGGGAGATGAGGAACACGGGGCCGTTTGTGGTGCCGGACTGGCAGCTCTGGAGCTACAGAGCGACAGGACAGTGTGACTGCATGGAGTGTGCTGAGACCCGGCAAACTCATACCACACCACCTGGGCTGCTGCGTTCGCAGCCCCACGAGCCACGGCTCAGACCTGTTCTGCCCAGGAGCAGACATGCCCTGCCAGGCCAGCGAGGAGTGGCAGAGGACACCGTCGTGGGATCCCAGCCGTCCTGCACCCGGGGCCATGCTGTGCCCCTCGGGAGCAGGACCGGCGAGGCCAGCTCTGCCCAGCCACACCGGGCAGGGAGATGTAAACCAGCCTGGCCACGCAGGCTGTTCCTCAGCCCCCGCTATTAGCTATCTGTTAAGCATTGTATCTGATCCAGACACAGCATTATATGCATTTCTCTGGGAATAAGCTCCTGCTTGACACAGTCTGTGATTGCTTTTTTAAAACCATGCGGGGAGGATCAGTTCCTTCATCCACTGATAAGGTATCAGGTGACAGAGGGATCAGCATCCACCACATAAATCTGCAACTAATCCTTTGGAATCAATATTTTTCATTAAGAACCTGTGAGAGTTGGGCCATTATAGGGAAAAATCTGTTTAGGTTGACACCTTGATGAAGTTATTCAGTTCAGGGGCTTAAGTCATTGAAAGGTAATAAAGAGCAAAGAGCACAGAAAGATCGAGGTGCCGGTTATGAGAGCTTGCGACAGGAATAGGGGCTTTATTGCAGAGAGAAATTACCATACTGATTTATTGTGGAATTACGAGAACTTTAAAAGGCTGGCAGCACTGCCCAGATGTCACCGCCGGCTGGGGACACTGCCCAGGTGTTCCCTCTCACGCCGAGGGCTCTCCCTTCCCATGCGCCGCACGCCTTGCCGTGCCGCGGGTTTGCTCTGTCCTCCCAATGTGTCGGGTGCCGGCCGAGACACCGGCTGCGCTGCCCAAACCGCTGCCACCAGCATGGGCACTGCTGGGGGCTGGAGGCGGAGGAGCCCGGGACTCCAGAGCCGGGGCACGGGGACCCCTTTGCACCCAAGTGCTGCGGGTGGTTCCTCAGGGCCGTCAGCGCCGCAGCAAAGCCGGGGAGCAGGACGAGGTGCTGCTCCCGTCACGCCGGGCCCTGCGCCGTCCGTGCCCTGTGTACTTGATGTTCCCCAGGAGAGGAGGTCTTGCTGCCTTCCCGCGCTGCTGACAGCCGAGCGCCCCACGCCAGCGCTGCTGTCTCTGTGAAGCATTTCCAGCCACAGCAGCGATGTCCGCTGGGGCTCCCGGCTGGGATTCGCTCCCGGTCAGGTCCTTTCCCCGCAGCGTGGCTGTCCCCACTGTGGCTTCTGGCCGAGCAGAGCCCCAGCTGCAGCAGGCGCCGAGTGGCAGCCCCGATGCGAGGAGCAGCCCTGCAGCCACCCGAGGGGTGTGGGGGCACGGGGACCCACGGGGGCACGGGGAGCCGCAGAGCCGGGGCTGTGCGGGGAGCAGCAAGGGGCCCAGCTGGAGAGCAGAGCGCGGCCAGGCAGCGGGTGTCTGTGGTGCCTCTTTGGGAGAAGAGGAGCGGTTGTCCACGGACACGCCGCAGAGCCCCATGGGGGGGGCACCCTGTGCAAGCAAACGCTGCTCCTGGCCCAGCAGCGCTGCCCAGCTCTGCCACAGCTCAGCGCAGATGTTTAATCCCTGGATAAACTGTCGGAGAACGACTGTACACAGGCACGTACACAGCTGGGAGGCAGGACTGCTCCTAACGCGCGGGATGCTGCTGGCTTCTCTGTACATGATACTTAATAGCGTGAGTGAGCCGGGGCACCGCGGGCTGCCTGCCGCTCTTCCAGTCCCCGGCTTTAATAATTGAAGAAGTCAAACTTATCCTGAAGTTTTCTTTATAGGTTAACCAAGGTTAATTGTGCGAGCTGCAAATGAAAATGTCTGGCCCATAAATCCCCAAACCTCATTAAAGAGGATTAAATGATATGACTACTTTGTAAATCCTAAAATTTCATGCAAACCTCTCATAAACAATAACATGAGCCCCCTGACATGCTCAGTCTCTGCTAATCCTGGTGCTTGTCCACGAGCGAGGAGGAAACAAGCATCTGCCTCCCTGCAGCTTGCGAGGGTGGGCGCTGCCAGCAGCGGCGGCACGGAGGGGTCCGCTGCCTGCACACCCAGAGCCAGGCAGCCGCTGTCCGCACCCCAGCTGCCCCCGGCCGGATGCTGCCTGTGCCCGTGGCGCAGCATCGTGGAGGGCCCGGCTCACCTGGGCAGGGTGGGTGCCGAGAGAGCAGAGATGGTGCCAGCTCTGCCCCAGTGCTGAGCACCCTGCTCCAGCTGAGCCAGCAAATGGAGGCAAATCGTAATCCCTCAGATCTGGGTAATGCCGGGGAAATTCTGCAATAACTACCTTGGCTCTGAGCCACGATTGATGTGTTTTGTTCCAGAAAGATTTTGTTTTGCAGCTCCTTCAGCAATCATTTGTTTCCATCCTCGCTGACTATCCCTAACCAATGCTGAAATAAACCGGGCAGGGGGAGATACGGAGGGAAGCACCCAAACCAGAGGGAAGCACCCAAGCTGGAGGGCAGCACCCAAGGTGGGCTGAATGGGTGCTGCTCTCCCGGAGGAGCCTGGGTTTGCTGGCTGGACATCACCGCAGCCCTGCAGGGATGCTGCTCCTCTGCCATTTAGAAAAGATGTAAACCAACCAAATCTTAATGAGCAATTAAAAGCTAATCAAAGGGAAATCTGTCAGATAAGGATTGTTGTGTGGTTTTATACTTGGCTTTGCATCTGTTTGTGGAACAAAACATATTGTCAGCAAGATTTGTAGCCCTGAGATTTGCATTGTGGTTCCTGGATCCAATTCAATGCAAAATTGATGGGTTGGGAAGGATGGGATTTTTATGTTAACAGCAACCTTTATCTTAGATTTAAGCTAACTGCTATGTGCTCTGTAAATACGTGCATGTGCTAGATGCATTTCCTTAACTTATAATCATGATGAGAACTGCTGTCGGTTCCTCCTCTCTCTCCAGACGCTCCCTTTCACCCCAGCACTGGAGTAGGGATTTCAGTGTCCTAGAGCACGGCTCAGCCCTGGCCGTGGGACCACCCGGGGCACTGTCCCCCCACCCTGGCCCTGCCTTGGCTGGCAGGGGCTGGAGTTGCCCTGTTTCTGTTGGTGGAGATGAGGTGCCCTGTCACGATGGGGCACATTTCAATATCTGTTTGATTTTTGACTGACTGAAAAAAAAAAACCCCTCAAAAATTTTCAAAAGAAAAGCAAATTTCACAGGCATTTTCATAAACCATCCTTCTTTCCCCTTGCCAGTCGCAGAGCTGCTTTAGGAATGTTTTGGCTAAAGTTTGCATTTGGGAAAGGAGGGAGAGAGGGGTTGGGGTTGGCAGTGTCAATGCTCCCAGCTTGGACTCCGCGCAATCCCCTCCCCAGGCTTTTCGGAGAGCTCTGAGGGGTGCAGGGCTGGTGCATCCTCTCCCCATGGGCTGTCCCGAGTAGCAGGGGCCGGGGACGGCCACGGCCACGCCAGGCAGCCCAGCAGTGCCCGGCCACGGGCTCTCCACAGCTCTGGGCTCCTCAGCGACCCCGGCTCCGGATGCTGACCTGGAGCCTCCAGGGAGGAAGATGCCGGCATCCAGACACCCAAGGCAGCCGAAACCCAGGGACACAAGGGACAATTGCTCCCTGCAGCACTTCGGCTTCATCCAGCTGGCTCTGAAGGTCTGCAAATGGTGCAATCAGGGCGGTAATTACTTGCCAGGCAGGGTGCTGAGACCTGCCTGCATTATGCACAGTTAAACACTCAGTGATTCCACCCTGAGCTTCTCCGCTCCACTGCACGCCACCGGCCCCCCCGGTCGCTGCGATTAACGGATTACGACGTTCCCAGTTTAGAAGACGCTTCCATCCCCAGAGTTTTGCTGAGCAAATGCTGCTCTCAGAGATCTGAATAGAAACTAATTGTTCCAAGTGTCTTTCACATTCCTGATCTATTGATTAACTACGGGAGCAAGAATCCCTCTAGAAATACTCTCCCAACTCACTCAGTCCACATCACTCCAGCTTCTTAACTAAATCCCTTCCAAATCCTTGCAAAAATCTAATTGAGAGCTCATGCTGCTAGGCGGAGGTGCTGCAGCCTGACTCAACCAGTAAATGGCATGTGAATAAGAGGGAGCCTATTGTTGCCTAACATGGTCCCATCAATAATAGATACCAGCAAACCTCCAAGGGAGCTAAAAATTTCTCCTTTAGGTATGAATTATGGATGCAGTTTAGTGTAATGTAGATGTATCTCAAAGGTTTTTCCCAGTTTATATGCTAGTAAAAGCTAGCAATTTGCTTGCGTTCCACCTATAGGTTTTTTAAAATAAAGAAATTCTCTCTTCTGCAATAAATTCCAGCATTAATGAAGGTGAAGACAAATTTTTAACATGCATTTCAAGCATGTCCAGGTGGAAGGCGTGTGGAGTTGCCAGCGGTGCTCCAGCACCACCGGAGCTGTGTGCCGCAGGCAGCCGGGGGCCAAGGGGCGCGCAGGGCTGGTCCTCTGCGGCCGGAGCTGTCCCAGTCCCACAGCACCCATCACCTCCTCCCGAGGGCAGACGGACAGGGATGGTTCCTGATGTCCGCAGTCTCTTCACCCCAGGTAGATTTTGGCTGCAGTGGGGCAGGGGAATTGGGCAATCCCAAAGGGTGCTGAGCACACCCTGCTCCCGAGGGGCTGCCAGGAGGGGGGAGGCACTGCTGCTCTGCGCAGGGCAAGGGGCTGCTGGCGGCAAAGGCCCCCCGGAGCAGACACTCAGCTCCGCAAATGAGCGGTGCCAGCGCCCATTACCTGCTGCGCCCGTCCCTGCCCTGATGAACAGCCTGTGGCCCCAATAGATCTGTGTGAGACACTTGAAAAGCCCATGTGCATCTCCAGGGGTCAGAGGGCTAATGCTTTTTTTAATACCCTCTGATAATTAATACTCTACATCCACAATGAAAGATCATTATAAAAAGATTTGCTATAACTACAGTAGCTCCTTCTCGAACACATAATGAACAGCAATCCCAAGGGGTCAGCTTCTGTCAGAAAAAAATCCATAGCTGCAGATTCATGTTGGCGTTTCTTACATCTCCAACAACCGCTGAGCGACCAGCGGTAATGAACCGACTCCGGCAGCTGTGGGCCGGCACGGCAGAGCCCCCCCAGAGCCTCCTCTGGGGTGCTGCTGGGTGCTGCTGGGTGCACTGCAAGCCAAGCAGCGATGCTCTCCATCTCGGCTCTTGCTCCGATCCCCAGCAGGAATCCCAGCCAGTCCCTCTGTGAGGAGCTGAGGGGACTCCGTGCGGATCGGATCCGTGCATCCCTGTGCCACCACGGTGCCAAACTCAGCACTGCCTCCGGCTGGCTGTCCCCGCCTTGCTGGCCATTGCCACCAAACTGGGGGGCACCAGCAGCTTTGCAGCTCCCCCAGCCCTGCCGGAGCGAGCATCGCTGGTGCTGTTGCCCGGGGCAGTGGGGGGGGACCCCGGGGGGTGCGCCGGAGCCCCAGCACTTGCTCTCAAGCACCCAGGCCCATCTGCACTCCTCCACGGGAGAAAGCATGCAGCAACAGCAGTGTTTCCGCAATCTGGGACCACAACTGTCAGGGAAATTCCCAGTTTTCCAAAGGCATTGGCCTGAAATACAGTTTATACACAAAATCCTTGTCATTTAATATGAGCGATAAAAAGACTCTTTAAGTGCATCTTTTGCAGATACGATGTTTCTATTTGCAAGTTTAATTTTTTCTGGGTTTTTTTTTTCCGAGAGGCGTTGACATATCTGTATTTATTTTTTAAAGAAAGAACAAACTTTTACAGACCTTCTGCAAAACCTTGTAAAAATATAATCTCTTCTTGTGCCAGACAACTGCTGCCTGCTGACTCAATTGCTTTTATATATGACAAGGCTTGAAAAAAATGATTGCTATTGCCTAACTCTGAACAGATTGGAGTGAAGTGCAGGACTCATCAATCAGAGGTGCCATGTTGGGCATGCAGAATACAGCACCCTGGTGCTGGGATCATCGTGATGGTTTTTTACTAAATCTTCCCTTCAGCCGTCGCTTCCGAGTGCTCCTGGCTGTTGCTGAGTGGCTTGAGCAGCATCATCGCAGGGTAATACAGAAAATGCAAGTGCTGCAAGTCAGACACCACTTCCAGCCGACGGCGACTGCTTGTCAGGCAGAGTAATCGCTGATACACTTTCATAGGAAGAAACTGTCTTCAATTTAATAAATATGTAAAACAGTGTTTAACAGCCCTGAATTAAACTGTTGAACTACGTGGTCCATGGAGCTAATCTCACCCGCTGCTCATGACGGCACAGCCGTTTGCATCCGTGTTTAAGTGTGTCACACACTTTGCACCTGCAGATGTGTCCCCGCACCCCACTCCTGCTTCTCTCCACGTTCCCAGACTCAGTGGCTGTGATGGTGGGGTCCTTTCCCCTGAACTGGGGGCAAGGCCAGGCTCAGAGACAGCGTCCTGCTCCCGCAGGGGCTCGTGCAGCGGGGGGGGGGTCTCTGCTGGTGCGGGGAGGGCCGTGGCTGGAGGGGGTGTGATGGGAACGCTGTCAATCAATAAATTTAGGAGGTGACAGCCCAGTGTTGTTCTAAAGTGTAGGGGTGGTATTTCTTGAAAGTTTTGTGGTACGTGTACTTAAACAGGATTATTGATTTGAGCACGTATGTGGCGCAGCATTGGAGCAAATCAATATGTGCATTATTAATGTGCTGTACTTATACCTAGTGATTACTCAGGAAGAAGTGGCCTTCACTGAGGCCAGAGTTCAGACTGCTCTGCTGTGATAGATGATTTTTAAAATTGCCGGATTTGAGTCGTCGGTGTTTCACTCCATGGGTCCTGCGAGTTACCTGTCCTTCGCTTTCCGCTCTTCCGCCGGCTTGGCAAATACGATGTGCAGAGCCAGGTTGCCGCCGCTTTGCACCTTCCCCTTCCCTGGGGTTTGGGTCCCGGGAAAGTCCCCATCTCCCCTTGGTTGCCCGTTCCTCCCCGTGGGGCCGTGGCTCTCCTGCTTTGACCAAGAGAACCAAGGGCTGAACAAGCTCTGCGGCGTGGGTTGGCGTGGCCATGGAGCATGGCCCCGGCTGCAGCCTGCCACGGGGACAGTGGCACCTCACAGGGACCGGGTCTGGTGCTGAAGCGACCCCCCCTTGTCACTGCAGCTGCCTCCTTGCTCTTAACCCTGGAAACACCGACCGCTCCGGTGCCACCAGCGCCAGGCGGGCAGCTCACCCTGCCCTTTGCTTGGGACCAGAACCAGGTATGGGGTGGGAGGAGGGGGACATGAAACCGCTCTGTCCATCTTTGCCGCTTTCTGATGCAGGGAAAAATCATCCCTAGAATGGTTACTCCCCGGTCCTGACCCCCCCGTGTCCGAAATCCAGTGTGCGAGAGTCCTCCTGGTGCTGGCAGAGCCGACGGAGGGTAGCAGGGGAAAGTCAAATTTTCAGATACCTTGTGGATGGGACAGCTGACAACAGTTTCTTCCTGTGAAAGTGCATCAGCGATTACTCTGCCTGACAGTTGACACCCTGCAGCGTGCGGTCTGGGTGAGGGGCGTCCGTCCCACCGGCAGCTCCCCAAGCTCTCAGCTCAGCCCCACCGTGAGCACCGTGCCGTCCCCGTGCTTGGGGGTGTCTGCAGGGACGCAGCAGCGTGAGAGGACTTGAGTTACAACAAGCCAGTCTGAACTCCGGAGTATTTAATTCACTAATTAAGCACAGCCCTTGCAAGCTGGGACTTACTGAAAAGGGAGATGCCAGGGGATATTTCTGAACGCTGCTCTACAGCTGAAAATTAATTCTCTGAGATGTTGTGTGGATTAAAAGGCAGAGCCAGTCTGGAGCTGGTAATTAGTAGCTCTGGGATCCTGCCATTGCAGCCAAAGGAGCAGCTACTCCTGGGGTAGAGACCTGCCTGGAAAGCAGCTCTGCCCCGGCCAGCGAGGCAGCAGGAAGATGAGGGACCACCAGAGCCGTGTGTCCACCATGGGCCGCAGTGCCCGTGATGAACAAACGTGCGAGACTGGAGCTGGGCGAACCGGCAGCACAGCCCCGTCCCCGGAGCCCTGCTCGCTGGGGGCTCAAACCTGCCGAAACTGGGGGCAGGGAGCTGCTGTGCCAGGCTGGCCAGGAGGGTGGCAGGAGTGGGCAGGAGACAGCCCCCTCCCTTTGGGGGTGAAGCACTCCGGCAGTGACGGCTGGCACTGCCACCAGAGCTGGTCAAGACCCTCTCGGCCAAATTCCTCCCACTGCCAGCCCTGGCTCACTGACACTGAGGTGTTTTGAAGGAAAGTGTCGGCACTGATGAAACTGTCAGTGAAAAAACTGGAGATGATTTGAAGTATAAATGCCATCTTTCATTACAGCTCTCCCTCGTTGTAGTATTTTCTCTTCTATAAGATGCCATCACATTCACATTGTCCCGCTGAAATGTTCCAGTGGGATCCTTCCGCAGCCTCTGAACTCACTTCCTTCCTGACTGTCCCATCCACAAGATAGATACCTGAAAATTTGACTTTGTCCTGATTTTTGATTACCAGCAAACAAGGAAGAACTTTGCCCAGGAAGGGAAGTTGGGGTTCCTCACCAGGGCAGCAGCTGTGCAGCGCTGGGGGCTCTCAGAGGAGCTGCTGCATGGCTGGAGATGTCCCCTGCCTGTGGGAGGAGAGAGGCTGTGGAAGCAGCAACGGTGCGAGGCAGGGTCGGCGGTTGAGCCACCAGCAGCCACACACGGGAGGGCGGCAGAGGCAGGATGGGAACAGCCGTGGTGGGGGAGCTCCCACCCTGCCTGCCCATCACCCATCACCCATCACCATCCCACACCAGGCGCTGGCAGGGCCCTGGGCAGAGCAGCCCCCACGCTCCCCACATGGGCAATAAGCAAGCTCTGGCTGGAATTATTCCTGTCTGCATTTGACCCATGTTTTGTTGCTTGCAAAGCTTTGAAAAGGCAAATAGTTTCCTCAACTGATCTCCTTTTCTTGTTAGTTTGGAAATACAGCATCAGCCAGCAATCCAGATACTATTTCTTTGCAGCGTACCCTCATTAGAAACACTAGGACAAGCTCAGACTCCTCAAATCAAAGGCACCAGATCTGTGCAGCACATCTGAGGGATTCAGCACTGTCACAGGTTTCTGCATGTTAAACGAGCGCATGCGGGAGCTGCAGCCGAGGATGCTCACGCTGCCCCCGGTGAGGGACAGAGGACCCCAGCTGACAGCACGCCTTGGGACCGGGGACCACCAGCAACATGGGGCCAACGTGGACCTGCATTCTCTGGTGCTTGGGGAGCAACATGCCCGCGTGCCACCATTCCCGAGACATCCAGTGCCAGCAGCAGCCAGCAGAACTTATGTTTTCCTGGGGAAAAGGGCTAATTCAGCCTCACATCCCCTGTGAGGAGCGCAGGATGCTTACGGGTCCCGTGGACCCCAAGGTTAACAGCCACTTGTCTGAGCGTGCTCCAGGCAAAAGCCTTCCTGGGAATTTCCATGCCAGGCAGCCAATCACAGCTGTAAATCTGCTCCATCTCTCTCTCTCTGCCGCTCGTTTACATATTTTTTCTTTTATCTTGCAGCAAAATACCAACTTTGACAAGCCCCTTCCCCAGAGGACAGCCTGATAAAAGTGAGAATATTCCAAGGTGGCTCTGGATCACAGACCCAAGTCAGCTCAAATCACCCACAAGCGAGGAGCACAGCGTGCCCCGCCACGAGCCATCGGCTCACCAGGGACTCTGCAAAGTGCTTCAGCTGGAGCCCTGCAGCCGCCTGCGAGGCCGGGGGGTCCTGCAGCACCAGGCAGCCCCGGCACCACGGCCCCACGCTCAGCATCCCCCCCACAGGCCGGGGCAGCTGCACCGGAGCTGAGAGGACATCCTTGCACACGCGTGTGCACACGTGTGGGCACTTGCTAAGGGAGGTGTTCGCTGTCCTCCAGCAAGACGGGGTCACCGCGGTGCCTTTGCTCCCTTCCTGGCTTCTCTGCTGCGGTGACAGACGGCAGTGCCACCCCCACCTGCCAGCTCACAGCCCCCCACAGCTCTTGCCGCTCTGCCAGCGATTTGGGAAGGTGCCATAAAGTGCCCACTAAGAATGAGCAAACCTGCAAGCCCGGTGAGTGGGAATTTGCAAAGCTCTAATAGGCAAAGGAACCACAAGCCTGCAGAGCTGAAGGACAGAAAAAGAAAGGGGAAGGTGTTTCAAAGCAAAGACTGGGGGATCCTCTAACACCCACGGGGAGTACGGAGCCTGCTGAGCTGCTGCATGATGAATGAGAAACCCAGAGATTACAATAATTTTGTTAAAGAGTTCTTAGCTCTGCTCTGCTCTTCTGATTAATGGGATTTCGTGGAGAGTGCAGGGAAAGGTCATCTGACACGTGTTCAACAGCTGATGACATTATTCAGCTCTGCCAGGGAATTGCTACTCCTAAGTACTCGCGGATGTGCTTCTCCAGCAGCTACAAGGTGCAGCTGACCCGGTAGCATCACTCCACCTGCACCGGAGCATCCCGAGCACTTTAACAGGGATAAGCAAATGTTTCAGACAAGGCTTGTACCTAGATCTACAGAAGGAGGTGGCACAGCCGCCCTTGCCACCCTCATTCCTTCTTGAGAAGGGCCATTAAATAACAACCTGCCTCTGGCTGTGCTTCCTATCACAGGCAGATGTCTGGCACATTATATACATTATACAGGGCCAGTAAATGTCCGGCAGGTCCGTGCCTGTTTGATCCCCTGGTGCAGCTGACTGTGTGGCTCAGCGGCTCAGCTCCCACGCGCCAAATGCAAGCGGTTTGGTGCAGGGCCTGCCTTGTGCAGGGGGATGGTGAGATGTCTCCTTGAGAGCCCTTCGCCTCCCAGGCCCCGCTTGGGGAGGCGAGTGCCTGGAGAGCCCCAGGCCAGCTCCCGGTGCCCAGGGCCACATGGAGCATGGGCTGCAGAGCAGTCCCCGAGAGCAGGCAGCGGGTCGGTCCCAGCTGGGCGTCTGTGAGCCTGCAGCACAACCCACGGGGCCACGGGGCAGCGCCTGTCCTGGGGATGCAACCGCAGCCCCTGTGCAGCCCAGCTTGGCTCGGGTGCCGTGGGGCCGGCCAGACCCTCGTCCCCGTGCTGCTCCTCCCAACCCGAGCTGAGCTGCTCCCAGCTCCTGGTCCCATCCCTCCCGATCCACAGAGCACCCTCCGGAGCACATCCCAAAAGTGCGAGGAGATTAGACAGTTATCACCAGCCCTGTGTGTAAATCTCAGCTAATGACAGCCCTTGGTGACTGCTCCCAGCAGAGCTGGCTGGGGCGACTGCCATGCCTTCTGCACGCTCAGTTAATCACTGCTCTCCTCCACCTCTCCAGCCACTCTTCAGCCTCAGATTTACGAGCCGTGCTGCTGAGAAGTGCGGTGCCGGTGAAGCTGTGCCTCTGTGCCAGCCACCGCGCAGCCACTGCTCACGCCAGGATTGCACCCACAGCCCGCAGCCTGCCCGTCCCCTCCGCAGGGACCGGGGCACAGCCGCTCTGCTGGCAGCGGGCACATCCCAGCCCTGCCCTCGCGGAGAGCCCGGTGCAGCTCAGGTGCTGCTCGCAAGGCAGCTGGGAAAAGGCTGATGTGCCACCATGTCTGTTCGCCGAGCCCACGTGTGCTCCATCAGCAGGTGCTGACGCAGGAGCATGTTCAAAGGCAGCACCAGCATGGCTTGGCAAACATATTAATTACAGGTCGTTTTCCTGGGGGTGCCCGTTTCTCTGCAGGAATCAATGTTTAGCCTGAAGCCAATTAAATAATCACAATAGCTCTTAAAATGGCACGTGTTCGCTTCCTGGGAGTTCCCGTTCTTCCAGGTCAGGACATTCTCAGTGGCAGGGGGGATGCTGCAGCCCACGGGGCACAGGGCAGTCCTGCAGCAGGAGCAGCACGCAGCCGTGTCCCCCTGGGCAGAGGGCAGTGGGCACAGACTGGCATCCAGGCAGACTGACGCTAAAGTGTTATTCCTTGTTTAGCCCACCCTGCACCCCAGGCTGTGTCCCTGAGGGTCCTGTCCCCATCCCAGGGGCTCAACACCAGCGTGGCGAAGCGAGGGCTCTCCTTCTCCACTCTGCCCCCTCCATCCAGGTGTGCTGCAGCTTCAACTGTTTTTCCAGTAATTAAACTTTTTTATTGTTATATTATAATCTGCTTGGTGTAAATGGCTTGTCCAGCCAGCCCTGCAAATCACCTGTTATCATTGCAGTCAATGGTCTGTGTCAACCCAATTTCACAGACAAATGCTTCTCTCCCTGACCACGGTCACTGACATGGATAACTCTGATTTACAAAGCCAATAAAAATAAATTCACTGAATTACTAAGAACCACTGACTTAATATAGGAGATTAAAATCTCCAAATTTAGGGTGACTGGAAGCCATTTAATACATGAACGGTGGCAAATGGGTTATAGAAATGTCAGCCTAGCCAGGGTCAGATGTGACAGTACAGTGATTTATTGGTGAGAATAGGGCTAATTGATAAGTTACCTTTAATGCTTTTTTCTGGAGGCCAGGTTATTTATATCATGGTTTGTTTGTCATCTTTTACTTTTGGGGTCAACCAAAATTTTTTATGGTAAGAAAAATCTCGGCGTCCTGTTCATTAAAGTAGCAAGGTCAGGCTGAAGGGTGGAATTTAGCTAGAAATAATCAGGTTGCTGTGATTAACTATGGCCTCCCTGCCTCTTGGAGCAAGCCACTTGGCGAAGCCAGCCTTCAGAGACACAAAGCGTTGGCCACCAGCCGCTGGCAGACGTGTCTTTAAAAACCACCAGTAAATAAGCAGAGAAGGTGATGGGCAGTAACGAGATGAAGCGCCTGCATTTCCTACCCCGTTTCTCGCTGGGAGCTGCGGTCAGCAGCGCCTTCCCCCTTGCACCGTCTCCGAGGGGGCTGTGGGCAGCAGGCTGACCCCCCCGCGGCCCCTACCCCTGCCTGGGGAGGGTCCCCAGGGTCCCATGTGTGCCCCAGGGGAGTGAGACGGCACCCAGGGGGCTGCAGGGAACCTCCAGGAGCTTCCCCTGGGCTCAGCCTCTCCTTATTTCTTTGCATGATTTTTGCACTTAAACATCTTCCCAGTTTGTGTCTCCTCCCCGTGTGCTGTTTGCAGGTGTTTGCAGATGTTGTTTGCTGTCACAGCAGGGTCTCAGGGCCAAAGCCTGCCCTGGGTGCTGGAGCAGGCGCTGGAGCAGAGCAGCCCTCCCGGATCCCTGTTCTTCTGGACACTCAGTCCTGCACCAAGGTCGGGGGGTTGCATCCCCCCACGGGGCACGGGCACAGCCAGCAAAGGGGATTAGAGAGCCAGATGAAAGCACAGCTCCCAGAAGCCAGTTAGGAGGGATGTGAGATTACAAATGAAAGGCTTGTGTAGACTTTAAACTTCACTCTGCCTTCATAAAGGTGTCAGCTGGAATTATTTTGGGCATTTACTTGCGTGGTCTAGTGCATCACTAGCTAAAACAGTTTTTTTAAATAATGGAATTTGCTGCTTGGCTCATGCATAAAAAATAGCAAGAACACGACCCAGTTGCATAATTTTTTAGTAATAAATAGAGTCAAAAGTTTTTAGCTCAGCTGCTGGAGCAGCGAGAACACCCTGCATGTGGGGATGCTGGGCAGGGAACCCCCAGGCAGCGAGCAGCGCAGCCCTTCGTGGCATGCTTGTGACCAAGTCCTTGGGGCAGCATGGAGGAGACAGCGGGGGAGACCCTGGGAGATGCAGAACCCCAGCTGCTCGTGGTGGCCAGCTGCCCGTGCCATGGTCCGGTGCCGCAGGAGGGGCACTTCCCCGCCGGGGCTGCTCAGGCCTCATGTCATTCCTGCTGCATCTGCACATCCTGCACAGCTCAGCCCCAGCCCTCCTCGCAGTTCAGCATGGCAGCGCTCCTCTTCCCACTCCAACTGCTCCGACTCCAGGAAAGCTGCTCTCCTCCTGGAGAAATGCAGAGCATGAACCGTTTTACCTCTGCACTGTTAAACAATTGGTGCATGAAATATGTTTCTATAGGAACCCCTGCAGATGTTAGCTGAGCACAGCCCAGCGTGGACAGGAGGTGAGTTACTGGATCCTGCACACAGGAGAGCGAGATGCAGCAGGAACGATGTGGCCGAGGCCAGCCTTTCATCCCTGCCAGCGTCAGGGCACCTCTCCCACATCCCAGTGCTGCCGCTGGGCTCTGGCCATCAGACCAGGCTCAACAAGGACCTGCTGCTCCCAGCCCGCACACCCTCTCCTGTGGGCCTGAGACTGACGTTGCCGAGGCTGCTGGGCTGCCCGCACGGGCTGCCGAGGGTTGCTGCGGCCGTGGGTGCTGTGGGTGGACGCAGGACCAAAGGCACCCATTCACCAGCCTTCTGCTCACTGGACACCACCTCCCACCCCAGCACACCAGGAAACACGCTCTTGTTGTATTTCTGACAATTAAAAAGGTTTGCAGTAATTAATGTTACCTGTGATGAGCCTGGAGATAGGCACAGGAGGCCCCCAAAGAAGCCATCCCATGCCTGGCCCCCGGATCAGGGCTGGGGACCGGGGCAGGACCCCCCAACATGTCACAGCCACTGACCCCAGCGCAGAAGCCCAGTGCTGGGCTGCCGGTGACAGCTCTGCACAGGGCGCGGGACAGGCTGCGCCGCGGGGTGCCCGGGAGCCCCAGGGACCACAGCTGGGGGGGTTGCCCTGCCCGAGGCACAGCACAGCCCTGGGCACAGGGACAGAGCAGCCTCTCCTCCTGTGCAGAGGCAGTTTTATAAGAAGTGGCATTTTGATTGATGCCATTTGACATACAGAGAATCCCCCACAGCGGGCAGTCACTCACCCGGCTGATCACAGGCTCTGACTTCTTTCTCTAATTAAAACTCTCCCTCCCATTTTAATTCCTTTGCCCCCGAACTCCCTGTTCTGGATCATCTCCTAATGTGACACTAACTGTCCGCGACAGGCAGCGAGGGATGCCCCATGCCCGGACCGGCTGGGGCCCCGGTGCCAGCGAGCACAGCTGTGCAGCAGCCCGGACCCAGCGCCATGGGGTCAGGGCGTGCGGGGACACCCCAGCCCACCCCTGCTCCTGGAAAGACTGCCCGCACACCGGGCAGCTGCGTCTCTGCCCTGGCCGGGTGGGTCCCAGTCATGGCCAGATGTGCTGCTGCCCACCCAGATGTGCCCCTGCCCACCCAGATGTGCTCCTGCCCCAGCAAAAGGTGCAGCCCGCTCATCCCCTGACCATTTCCCAGCTGTGTCCGTGGACACACACAGACCATAACCTGGTCCTTACGAGCCCAGTGTCTGGATTTTTGGTGGGCATCCCTTTGCAGTGACCTGCCCAGGGATATCCTCACCTGCACAGCACACGTCTGCTTTTTCTGCTTTTTCATGTCTAAGTTGCAACAATTTCCCTCCCCTCCCAAATCTCACACGGTGTAGGAGCCATTCAAACCAAATCCCTTTCCTTGATGCCTCCCACCTCCCCACAGCAGGCGCCTGTTTGCAGCTGCATCGGGCAGTGCTGGTGGGGTCTGCTGGGCATGGGGACGGAGCCCAGGGCTGTGCCTGCATGGGGCCCCAGCAAAGGCATCGGACAAGAGGGGCCGTGGAGATCACCCAGCCTCAGCAGGACAGGCAGGGCAGGCAGGGCAGGCAGGGCAGGCAGGGCAGGCAGCCAGGGTCTGGTGCAGACCACACTCCGGCTTGTCTCTGGTTATAGCTGACCAAGGCAGGACGAGTAAAACAGGATTTCTGGAGGAAGGCAATAGCCTGCCCAGGGGGCTGATGAACACGAAAAGTCCCACTTGGATTTTCTTGGCACTTGGGGACTCATTTTTAATGTAACTGAAAGGAAAATATGTTTAAACACAGGATTTAACCTTCTGACATGAGCTTTATTCTGGATGAAAATAAATCCCCGAGGAGCAGAGCCCGATGCAGACGGCCCCAGCACGGGAACTGCAGGGGAGCCCGGGACCAGGAGCAGGGAGCGGCGATGCTGGCGGGGTGCGGTGCTGCCGGACCAGAGCCCAACCACAGACCCTTCCTCAAGGATCCGCAGCCGCCTTCTCCTTTGCCTTGAACCGCACGCTGCCTCCCCGGTGCCTCTCCTCTGCAGGGAGCATTCGCCGTCCCAGCTACATCTGTATTCAGCCCTGACACCTGCCAGTTTGGAAGCTGTTTGGCACACAAACATGTGCAGTTATTTTATATAAACAAGTTACCAAGCTGGAGTTTTACTGCAGCAAGTAAATACTGGGTCAGGCCCTCTCCCAGCAATGTCTCTCTCACTGTAATTAATATTGATTTTGTGCAGCTGAAATATAGCTACAAAATTTAATTTTGCTGCAAAGATTTTTGACATCGCTGTTCTTAGAGATTAATGTGGGATTTAATGAAGGATTTGGCCTCTCATCTGTGATGTTCCCTCATCCCGTCGTGTGCTGCAGCCCCACTGCCGACTGCTCCATCAGTCAGCTTACGGCTGGCATCCCCGTGGGCGGCACGTGGCCCCGTGCCCACCAAGCTGGTGGGGCTGGGGGGGACCGGACCGGTCACACAGCTCCTGTTTCACTGCGCTGCTTTAGAGGAGAAATAGGGCCCGGGGCACTGGGTACGCCGGACGATGGGGTGCAGCCCCTGGGATGGCACCGTGGCTGTGCCACAGGCAGGGGTGGTTTCATAGCCACTGCCAAGGGGAACGTGGCCACTCGGTGGCTCTGCCTGCCCCAGGTGGGACACTGGGACACTGGGATGGGGAAGGCTCCTCTCCTCACACCCCGGGGTGTGCAGTGGCTCCCGAGCTCAGCCCTGAACCAGAGGTGGGAATTGTCCTGCCTGGGCTGCAGGTCCAGTAAAGAATGAGCCCAGGGGGCATGTGCCCCCATCAGCCCCTTCACTCTGGGCTGGGATTGGGGTCTGACCCCTTTAGTCCTGCGCCCAGCAGGATGAGGCCAGCGCGGTCTCCTGCACCTGCTCCAGCAACTGGGCATGGCATGGCACGGCACGGCACGGCACGGCATGGCTGGGCAGGACCCCGGAGTCCTCTGCCCTGTGTGGCGGGCTGGCCCTTGGGCTTGGGGACACAATGAAAAGAGCACAGGGTGGCACCCAACCTTGCCAGTGCCTCCGAGGGGAGATACAGGATGGAACAAGGTCCATGTGGCCGGAGCAGATTTTTCGCTTATCAAATCAAGGAGCAGCTGGATTAGAGGATTAGAAACCAAATTAATTACTAATGACTTCCCTGGGCCTCGGGCAGCCCTGACATGAGTCTCCCAGGCAGCGGCAGGCAGCGGCAGGCAGCGGCAGGCAGCGGCAGTACCTGCGGTGCCAGGCAGGCGGGGAGGACAGCAGGACGAGAGGACAGGACCTGGCCCCTGCCAAGCCGGACAGCCGGCGGCTGAGCGGCAGAGCTGTGGTTTTGGGGACCGTGCAGCCCCTCACCTCTGGCTCCCGCTTGGCACAAGCTGGAGCGTTTCCACAGCGTATCAGACGTGGCCACCCCAGCCAGGAGGGAGGTTTGAGTTGGGGGGGTCTCACCATGGCCGGACCCCGCTCCCGCCCCTGCTACGTGCTGCCCCCCCCGCCCCAGGAGGGATGAGCCCATGCTGCTCCAGTTTCCCTGCGGGATTGTGCCCACGGGACAACACACGGCCCAGGGGGTCTGCACTGTCCCTCCCTGCGCTCCCCACGTCGCCAGCCTGACCCGCTCAGCTCTGCCAGGAGACGGGAGCGGGAGCAGGAGGGGGCAAGCGGCTCGTTTGGTTGGCGCAGTTAATTGACTCCGTAAACAAGCGCTCATAAACAACTGTTCCTGTCCCCATTAGCCAGGACAACTGGGCTGGTTTCCATCTGCTTCCTGACCTGGATATTAAATTGCAGCAGATGATGAAAATATGTCAATGGGAAGAAAGTTTTCTTCTGCCTGCCAGAGCCTTTTGCTCAAGTGTGCAAGAGCCAGGCAGAGGGACAGCAGGACGGTAGGACAGACGGACGTCGTGGGGAAGGGCGAGCGGGGCAGCGGGCTGACTGTACGTGCCATCCCTCTGCCAGGCACCACGTCCCCACGCTCCAGCCACCGCCGGGGCACCCTGCGGTGCCACACCTGTGCCACCGCCGGGAGCTGTGGGCGCAGCGCTGGGGACATCCATGGGGGCCCTGGGCTGCTGGCGCAGCCATCGGCCTTGGCTCTGCCAGCGCTGCCCGGGAGGGCACTTCTGCAGCAGCTGCGAGCTCTGGGGGATATCAATCAACGAAAGAGCTGAAAGGACTTTCTAAACTGGACCGGTCCCTGCCTCTCCCTGTCTGGGTTGTATTTTTAACCAGGTACATCACAGCTCACAGAGTTGTTCCCCATGGACATGAATCCTTCCCACGGTCCTCGGAGAGGGGACAGCATGGGGACAGTCCCAGCCAGCGGACCCTGCTGCGGCCACCTCTCACTGCAGCCTCCCGGCATCGCTGTGCCTCAGGGCCGGGCCCGCTGCGACCATTGCTGTGTCCCATGGGATGTGGGGCACACAGCACGGGGACAGCTCTGCACGGATGGCGTTGGCTCACCGCTGCCCGCCCTGCCGTCTGCGTGGCACAGCCAGCCCAGCCGAGCACGGCCATGTCACGGCACCACGGGAGCACCCCTGCCCGCTGGGCAGCTCCCGGCTCGTTTCACTTGTTACACTGGGCTAATTGGTTTAAAAGAGATTGCTGGGTCACTAATTATGGAGCCTATTGAACAGCACATCTCAGCTTAGGGATACAATTAAAAGTTCACCCTAATTAATCAGGGGTAATTAACAGACCTTGCATTTCTCTGAGATTAATTAATCAAGGAATCCAGAGCAAATCAATGCGGACAGAAGGGAGGCAGGGGAGCGAGCGAGCGGGTGTTGCAGGGGCGACGCGCTGCCTGACCCACTTTTCTGGGCTGGGAGCAGAGCCGGGGTCCCCACACCAGCTCCCGTGGTCCCCAGGCTGTGTCACCCCTCTCACCCGCTGCCACAGCCGAGACCCTGCTCTGCCCCCTCCTCAGCACAGCGACACAGGACCCGGGTTGTGCCATGGGTACGGCCAGTGACAGCACCATGGTGTTGCTGCCGGCACCGCTGTGTCCACCCCGCTGGGTTCGGCCCCCCGACGCCTTCGTGCCCTGCACTGCCCGGGCCTAAGCTACCGCATGAGTGCGACCGTGCACACGTGGGCAGCAGTGCCCGTGTGGGGCCACGTACCCAGGGGACTCGGGGACGGTGGCTGGAGTACTGCGGTGTCCCCGGCTGAGGGCTGCTGCCGCCATGCCAATCGTTAACGGTGGTTTGGCTGCAACTGCTTTATCTCCAGTTCCCCAAGGAGAAGTATATTGAGATAATCCAGACAAAATGATAGATGTACATCGATGTCTTGTGTATGGATCTGGCTTGGTGTTTGTAATATTTTGTTGCTAAGGAAGCCCTCGTTTGTGGTGTGATAGAGGACCCCATGCCAAATCACGGAAATTGATGTGCTCGTAGTGGGAAACTTAATCACCAGAGGGGAAATGCCCACCTCGTTTTTCTCATGAAAGAGGAATGTAGTGCTTTGATTTTTGGCTCCAGTATAAACAGGGTGTGATTAAATATTGTTTCCCCTCTCTTTCTTGTCATTAATCAGGATATAGCTGTGAGCGCTGGGTGTGACGTGGGGACACTTGCTTTGATTCCTCAAGTTCTTAAATGGTTTTGCTCTCTTTTCAATCCCATTAAAAATAGACGGCAGGGTGTTTCAAAGTGCTCCTGCTGGAGAGCGCTTCTGATCTGAAGGATCCGCGCTCGCTGGGAAACGTGCCTTCTGCAGCCGGCAGCTGCGCCGGCAGGTAGAGCACCAGCCCCATGGCCACACAGCTCCTCCCGCACCTCCCACATGCAGCGTGGCTGTGCCGTGCCACAACGGGCCCTGGCAGCCCGGGCGGCCTCGTGGCACCGGCGCGAATCGGGGCTCGAGGCTGTGCCCCACGGTGCAGCTGGAGGGCGGCCGCCCTGATGCACATCCCACCCCACGCTGGCAGGAGAGCGCAGGCCAGAGCCCGGGCAGGGCACGAGCCCCCGCCGGCTCCTGGCAGCACGGTGTGGTGAAGCCAGAGCTCCCCGAGTGCTGCCCCAGGCGGGGCGGTTACTGCTCGCTCCTGTGATACCGGTGCCCGATGCAGGGAGGCGCAGGGCAGCCCGTGCCCCTGGGACCCTCAGCAGGGGACCGGCGTAATCGACTGATGTGAAAGCAGACGGAGCCTTTCCTTCAGGGGCATTCACGCCCCCGAGCTCGCGCGGGCTGTGGTGGGAATTAGTGCCCGCAGCAGGGGAGGTCAGGCCGGAGGGGGCCTTTGGGCTCTGGCCACGCTGCCCAGCAGAGCTGCAGGAGGGTGCGGGGCTGGGGAGCCGGCGGGTGCCACAGGCTGGGAGCACCTCCTGCCTCCCCTCCGCCGGCCGCCACATCTGCTGCCTCCTGCGCAGTCGGAGGACGCTGCAATGTCACCGACAGCTGGTTTAGGCTGTTCCCAACAGCCAGAGAGGGATGTCAATGCCCATGGCTTTGCAGGGAGGAGAGCGCAGACAGCGCAAGCCGCTGGGAGCCCTGCTCCGGGCACAGCCCCTTGTGCAGGGCAGGACGGATCGAGCCCCACAGCCCCCTTCTGCCCGCCCGGGCTGTCAGTGCCCCACGGCTCCACACTGCCGGCACACTCTGCCTGGCAGCTGCCCACACCCATCCCTGCCTGCAGCTCGCCAAGACATGGAGCATTTCACTTGTTTGCTCCAGCCCGTGCACTTCGCTCACTCACAGCTCAGGCTCCCGTGGAAATGCACCAGAAATTGCCTTCAAATAAGTTAATTTTAGTGCAAAGCTGCCACAGAAGCTTCTGCTGTTCCGCCTGTCACAACCTCTTGCATCTGGTACGGCCACACCATCCCCCCCCCCGGGTTGTCCAACAAGCCCAACAGCCGGATCCCTCCTGAGCATCCCCATGGAGAGACCTTGGGGTGCAGGTCTCCTCTGGGCCCATCCACAGCCCCAGATGAGGAGCAGGGAGGTGATTAGTCAGGACGTTTAAATTGGCAGTGGGTGAGGCTTTAAAAGCTTCCAGCAGGGTGGGTATATCAGAGAGGGGTTGGTGCTGCCTGGGCCCTGTGCAGACTGGCCCTGTGAGCAGGGCACAGAGCTTGGGTGATGCTCAGGTACGCACCCTGTGCCATGCCCGGGTGGTCCCAGGGCCCCCCAGCCCCCAGAGTGGTCAGAAGAGGAGAGAACAGCTCACAGATGCCCAGCAGCCCCCAGGAGATGGTGTTGATGCTGGTGTCGGGGTGACTGCAAGGCACTTTGCCAGGCTGGGGGGCTGCTCCCCCCTGGAGCAATGGCTTTCCTGGAGCCTGAGACCTCTGCCAGCACACCCCGCTCTCCTGGCTTTGTGTGGCTTCTTAGTACGTCCACAGCTTCCGATGTGGGGAGTGACACCTCCCGGCACATGAAGAGCATCTCCCCAAAGCCAGGAGGAAGAAGAGGGCAGGCCTTCCCCCAGCCAGTGCCAGTGCCAGAGGACACAGCAGTGTTGGGAGTGAGTATGAATTACCCAGTTCTCTCCTTTCAGTGTGAATGGGGGCAGCTTGCTTCTTATTTTCTGCCTTAAAGTTTATGTAAGGCGAGGATGGGTTTATAAAGCTATAGAAGAGCTGGGCTGAACATGAGGCAACACTGAAAACAAGCTTTAAAAAAAAATTACCAGCTTGTGTTTGAGTACAGATTCCTCATTTGCAGTTAAATATAATTGTGAAGGTCTGTGAGCCAAAGAGATATTTCTAGTTATTGGAGAACTAGCTCCTGCCCCTGTGATCCCCAAGGAATGATAATGAGATTTAACCTAAGCAACTGCTGCGGAGAGCCTGCAAGAGCTTCATGCGTGATGGTGTAATGATGAGGAGCAGAGGATGGTTACAGGGTCCCTGTCTGCTGCAGCGTGTAGATGAACTCTGCCGACTGCATCATTTTCTGCACGGTGCTGTTCATACAGCAGCTCCATAGCACGAGACGCAGACAGACCCAGCACAGCCACCCAGAGCTCTCTGACACCAGGGAAGTGGGTGACCTTCAAGGGTCGGAAGGATGCTCATGATGGAGAGGGGGAGGATCCGGCTGCCCTTGGGGACCAGGACATGAGGAGCCCACGGGTCATCCCCACCCTGCCTGCACTGCCTGCTCCCGGGGCCCTTCCCCTTCCCTCCTCATGCAGCAACTCATCCTCAGGCCTTCGTGTGTCTCCAGCCCCAGCACAGCCAGGAGGTGCCCAGCCCCATGGGCAGGATTCAGCCCACAGTCCCACAGCCCTCTCCTCTGCCTGGTCCTCTGCCTCTCGTGGCTGGGGACGGAGGGTGAGCCCAAGCCGGCATCCTCACCTGCCAGTTGCGGCACTGGGGTCAGCGCCCGCTGGACCACATCCTGGCGGGAGCAGTGTCGCCCATGGTGCGGTGGGTGATAGGGCTGTGGCACGGCCACCTGCTATGAGGGCCAGGAGCTCAGAGAATGCCAGTGCACCCCTGCCCACCTCCAGTTATGGTCTTTGCAGCGTCAGTGACAGATATGTAAGGATTAAATTGCAGTAATCTCTGTAATCTACTCAGCAAGATTAAAACCTCCCCCTGCCCCCAGACTTTATCCCTTTCATTCCAGGACTCTGCTAGCAGTGATTACAGCCGGGGGAAGCCATTTAGCTTTTAAGCACCGCTCCATCCTGCTTAAAAATGCATTTTAGAATCAAATGAGTTTGTGCAGCATGGCCAGGGCTGGCTGCTCCGGCTGGGCGAGAGGCTCAGCATCAGGACCAGAGTAGCTTGAGTCAGAGTCAAAATTAAATGTATTGTTTCTGGCCTTATTCAGAATACAGTGCACTTACAACTGATTAACGAAGCTTACAGGAGTTTCAGACTCAATTCAAGGCAGCTCAGAAAGTCTCTGCTTCTACCCTGCTGTTTGACAGGCACTTTTGGACTCTGCTGCCCTTGGGAGACCCCACACTTCAGAGCTGGGAGACCTGCCAGCCAGCATTGAGTTTGGTGGTGATGAGCTGAAGGGGCTGCAGGAGATGGGATCAGCCTTCGAAAGCAGCTCTGAGGCCAGGGCAGCTGAAGTGCCATCAGCTGATGGAACTGAACATCACCTCCATCATCTTCCACATCACCAAGCCTCTGGCTCTCACCAGGGCCGGTATGGTGTGAGAGCTGCACTAAAGGGGAGGGAAGGAGAACAAGCTGAGCACCAGCAGCCACTGCAGTGATGCTGGAGCCTTCAGTGTTGGCTGGAGCAGGAGAGAGGATGCAGTCCCAGCAGGCTCCCAGCATTTGGGAATGGCTGGGTCCCTCTGGCATGTGCCCCACCACAGCACCCGCAGTGCTCCTGGGGAACACGCAACAGCTCTCTGAGCACCATCAGCCCCAACCCCCATCTTGCACCCTCCTGGCACCTTGCTGCTGCCCACAGATCTGGTTCGGCTGTGTCCCTCGCTCCTCCGCTTCCCGGCCGTGTAACACTGAAACGTCCTTTTTCTAGCTCCAAGTTTCCTGCCAGGACAGGGAGAACAGGGAGACACTCGAGCAGCAGACCCCACAGTGGAGGCTTCATACAGGCGTTCAAGGACACTGCCAGGGCTGTGAGGCTGGAGCAGCTCAGTCCCAGCTGCCCTGTGGCACTGAAGATCCCCCTGTCCAGGTACATGTACTGCTCAGCCATCAATTCCCAGCACAAAGAAAGGTGGCAGTTTGTCAGCCCAGAATTAAAAGGTTGTTAATGACATACATATTAGACACAGAAAACTGGATTAACAATGACACTTTGGCCCTGAGGCCTTTTTTTGGCTGTGGAAATAAATTCTAACCTTGATCTCTCCTGCCTACAACCTGAAGACATCAAGGAAAGAATATCACCTTTATTTGCTATTTCCAGTACGCATTTTATTGCTTCCCTTTTTTCTATAGGTTTTGTGTGCTCCTGGCACAGACTTTGTGTATTTCTGTAATAATCTTCTGATCTCTCCATTTCTGCAGCCTCTTTTTGCCTGCCCATCAACCGCCTGTGCTTGGGATGAGCTCTTGGACCGGGTTCTCCCTGGCAAACCTACTGAGCCGGGAGCGGTTCTTGCTTGCTGCCAGCTCATGGCCCTGGGTGATCAGTGCCTCGGGGGTGGGGGTGGGGGGAAGCAAGGCAAAAGGGCTGAGGGATGAGGACAAGCTCCAAATCCCTTCCATGTGTCTTGTAGATGCTGCCTGGCCACAGCCCCAATGGTCCCGTGTGCTGGGCGCTGCTCTGGTAAGGGTGGGAATGGGGGAGCACGAGGGGCTTCCTGGGGGCATTGGGAGAAACTGTCCTGGGGCAAACCAGCATCCAGGACTGTGCAATGAGCTGGACTGGCCTGGGAGGGACAGGACTCTGTGAGGGGCCTTCAGAGGGTTAATGCTGCGCAAGGCAGTGGGGTCTCAAGCTCTTTTGGTAAATCCCACCCCAGCAGGGAGATCAGAGAGCTTGGGAGTGATGAAGGAGGAAAGATGGGAAAGATCAACTTGGGAAGAGAGCCAGGAACCCAGGAGAGGTGAGGAGGAGAGGGGGGCACCAGTGGGACCCTGAAAAGGGGCTAACAGAGGTGGAGAAAAGAAGACAAAGGAGAGGAAGGTGTAAGGCTAGCAGCAAAATGCAGTGCCAGCTCAGTTCAGGAATGGAGGGGGGGGGCAGAAGGGGAGGCAGGACCTTCTCCAGAGCTCGCAGTCATTCCTCCAGCCCCCATGCTGCAAGGTGCTGGCTGCTGAGAGGGGAATCTCCTGCAGCAATTCAGAGGGCTCCTTCCCCCTGCGATGCCAGGGCAGCTCCAGCAGCAGCACGGTGCCTGGCTCCCCCCCCTGCAGGGGGGATCCCGCTCGAGGCTGACTCCTGGGGCTCCTGTTAGCACAGGTGGCAGGGCCGGGAATGTGCCAAAAGCACCAGAAAGCTGTTGTTTATGTGGAGTGGGGTGTAAATAGCAAACATGTCATGGAAAAGACATGCCCTGCAAAGATACAAAGACTGAAAGCGAAATTGTCAGCTTTACAAAACATTCCTCCCTTGCAAGCAGAGAAACCTGGAGGTGTCTAGGCATCCACACCAGCTTTATTTATCCAGACGCCTCTAATGTTCATGCTTAAGCAATGTGTTTGCTGCCGAGGCTGGATCACCACATGGAAGCAATAAAATGGCTAAAAATAGAAAAAGCAACTTTTCCACAGATTTGGCAGTTTGTCATGGAGCGGAACTGAGTGACGGACACCTCCTGCCACTGGAAGGGGAGCCCGCCGATGCCTGGCCCCTCAGGTACCCCCGCTCCCGTGCTCCTGCCCTGCTATCACTGCCCAGGCAGGGCAGCATGCCCCAGCTGAGAGGCTGAAGCCCTGTGGGCTCCATCAGTGCCACCTCCCTGCTGGGCACTGCGCTGGCTCACGTGGTGGGCATACGGGCCAGTGGAAGTACCACACATGGGTGAGTTTACACCAGCCAGGAACAGGGCAGTGCCGGCTGGCTCCTCCAGGCTGACGCTGAATGCACACCTCTGTCTTGCTACCTTGACCCGCACAGAGATGCTGCTGCCCAGTCTGCACACGCAGAAGCTGCTGTTACAGAGCAGCAAACATGGCACCAAAGGTCCCAAATGCAAAACCCCTGTGGGTCACTTCGGCACATCAGGGTGATGAGGTTGGCCCCAAGAGGACTCAGCCCCTCTCCTCGAGTTCCAGAGCTCTCTTGAGCCAGCAGACTCATTCTTCCTTAAGAAACTATTTTTAAACTCCCAGGGAGGTCCAATCCCACTGCTCCCACACCAGCACAGGTGAAAGGAGCTGCAGAGTGCACCGCTTTTCAGCTCTTTTCCATCCTTCTTTATATCTCTATGAATTCCTGGGTGTTGCACAATAGGAAACTTCATCCCCACCTGGAGTGGCTGCCAGGGAGGTTACAGCATCCTTGTTTGTATTGGGCTGGCACTTCTTGCCTGTCTCTCTCTATCATCATCCTTCTTCCCAAGTAACAAGACAAGTAGCTTTCTGCAGTTGAACAAGCTTTCTGTGCTGAGAAAGCGGGGACGATGACTGTAAATGTTTAAGCGGTGCTGCACACAGCCCTTTGGCTTTAGCATGAGCAACCAAGCAGAAGTCTGGGATGTCAGGGTGTGAGAGGGAAGGAAGCCGTGTCAAGCAGAGGGAGCCAGAGGGGTGGGGATGGAGCAACAATCTGCACCCATACTCTGCAACAGCCTTGTGGTCTTCCTGGGCCAGCCTGCTTGCAGGGCATCACAAACCATACAGGCGAGGCTGAGCATACCCAGCCCGACAGAGAAATTTAATTCTTGCGTCTTCTTCAAGCCTTTCCTTCTTATTTACCGGCGGTACCACAGCGGCCGATGGCTGCTCTTCCTGCCTTTGCTGAGGACAGAAATCGTTGCTGCCGTGCGGGGGGACCCCTCCTTGTTCCCGTCCCCTCCCTCGGAGGAAGCTGGCTGCAGGGCAGAGCGGCTCCGGCACCCGGGAAGGAGGATCCCCGGGGACTGGGTGGGCACGTTGCCTCGCTGCCAAGAGCTCCCCAGCCTGCTGCCAGCTGTGAGCCCTGTCTGCCCGGCTCCCGAATCGGTGGCTGCTCACACCCGCTCCGGTGCCGGTTCGCGTTCCTGGCCCGGGCGCTGTGCGGCTGCGGGAGGCGCCGCTCCTGGCCCGGCCCGGGCAGCGAGGGCAGACGCGGGTGCCCCCGGCCCCGCACCGCTGCTCTGGGTAGTCGAGGACTCGCTGCGGGTTCGGAGCTGCCCGCAGGGCCGGGCAGGACAGCGGGCGCCCTCCGTCCCTGCCCGCCAGCCCCAGCGGCACGGCGGAGCCCGGGGGACCGGCCGGGGCGGGGCCGGGCGGGATGTTCGCACCGGGGCCGCGCCCGGGCAGGGCTGGGCAGAGCCGGCGGGGCTCAGCGGGGGAGCGCGGCCGGCTCCAGCCCCGTCGCCGTCCCGGGAAGGAGGGCTCTGCGCGGCGGGTGCCGGCGGCCCGGCCCGGCCCGGATCGGGGGAGGCTGCGGCCGCCGAGCGATCGCGGGGGCTCCGGGAGGAGCTGACGTCAGGCGGCCCCTTAAATAGCAGCGCAGCCGCCTCTGCCCCGGCACTTCCCGCGGAGGCGAGAGCCGGAGCCGCCGCCGTCCGAGCGCCGAGCCGAGGCGAGCCGAGCCGCGCCCGCCAGGGATGGGAGCCGCAGCGGCGGGGCCGCGGGCGAGCGGGGGCCGGGGCGGCGGGCGCAGCCCCCCGGGGCGGCCCGGCCGCGCCGCCGCGTAGCCGCGGGACATGCCGGAGCGGCCGCGCAGGGTGCGGGGCGCCGCCGCCGCGAGGCCCCGGGGGCAGCGGCGCGCCCCGCCGAGCCGCGCCGAGCCGGGCCGCGCCATGCCCGGCGGCGCGGCCCCATGGAGCCATGGCGCATAGGGCGCCGAGCGGGCGGGCCTCGGCTGCGGCTCCGGCTCCGTCCCGGCGGCTGGCGCGAAGGGTCCTCGTCCTCTTCACGCTGTCGCTCTCCTGCTCCTACCTCTGCTACAGCCTCCTCTGCTGCTGCGGCGGCCCCGCCGCGCCCCGCGCCCGCTGCGCGCCCGCCCGCAGCGCCGCCGCCGCCAAGAAACTTCTGCAGAAGTCGCGGCCGTGCGGGCGGCCGCCCCCCGCCGAGCCCCCAGGCAGCGCCGCGCCCGTCCGCCGCCCGCGGGAGCCCCCCGCGCCGCCGGCCGGCAGCCCCCCGGGATCGGCCCGCCCGGGCGCCAAGCGCCTGCCGCAGGCCATCGTGGTGGGCGTCAAGAAGGGCGGCACCCGCGCCGTGCTGGAGTTCATCCGGGTGCACCCCGACGTGCGCGCCCTGGGCACCGAGCCCCACTTCTTCGACAGGAACTACGACCGCGGGCTGGAGTGGTACAGGTGAGGGCGGCGCTGCGGGACCGGCCCCCGCCCACCCGGGCACCCCTGCCCCCCGCCCGGGCACCCCCTGCCCTGCCCTGCCCGGCGCGATCGCCCCCGGCGCGGCGCCGACCGGTCCCCTGCCCTCTCCCCTCCCCGCCCCTCCCGGCGCTCTTGCTGGCGGACTCGGCTCTCGGGTCCGCGCCCGCTGCCACGTCCCTCGGCGCATCGGCGGGGCGGGAGCGGGCGGTCCGGTCCGGTCCGCACGGCCGGGCGGCGTGGTGCTGCCGGTGGAGTCTGTCGCCCGGCCGCGCTCAGGGAGTTTTCCCTCCTCCTGCAGTACCGAGCGGGGTCGGGGCCGGGCTGGCTCCGGGCAGGGCAGCCGTGCCCCAGCCCTGCGCGGCTCGTTCCCTCCCGGCCGTGGGAACATGGCTGCGGGAGCCCACGCCAGCGCTGCGGCTGCAACCGCCCGAGCCCCAGCCCTGCCGGGAACGGGCTCGGGAGCCGGGATGATAACAGGTTTGCCATCCCGTCTGAGGAAACACTTACCTGTGTGAAGGAGCCTCCAAAACACGAATGAATGACTAGCCCACGGGACGGCACGGCTACCGTCCCTGCAGCCCCACTCAGTGTGCCTCAGCACCCTTCTGCCGTCAGGTTTTATCTCTGGCTCTGCGAGAGGGGCAGTCCCTGTCCTCCACCATCTCGACTCTCTGAACTCAGAAAAGTGTGGATCTAGTTGAGATCTCTAATAATTTCCAGAGAACAGCAGGAGATGGTGGGATTTTAATTTCAGTAAAGGCTTTTCCGAGGAGCGCAGGGGTGCTCACAGAGAGGCAATGAGTACCGCGTGTGAGCAGGTCACAGCACCCATGGACTCATCCCCTGCCCGTGGCCCCGCACTCAGTGCCACAGGCAGCTCGCTCCCCGCGGTGTCTGACCCAGAGTACCAGTGGTTGTCTGCTGTGCTGTTGTGGAACACTGCAGAAGCGCTGGGCTGCTCTCAGGCGGGGCCTCAGTGCTTGTGCTGGGCATCAGCCTCCAGAGGCAGAGAAGGGCTCGGTCTGGCCCCGGGTGCCTGCGAGCTCACAGCAGGGTAAAGGCTGCCTGGCACGGTCAGCAGTCGCAGCGTCATGGCAGGTGGTGCGAGGCAGCCCACGGGGCCACGCACCGACCTCTCTTGCCCCTCCATCTCAGCAGCGGTTTCTCAGCGGAGATGTCCCCTGTTCCAGAGCAGGGCAGTGCTTGTCGGCTGCCAAACGGGTTGGGAGGCACCGTGATGTAGTGCTCGCTGCAGGCTCTGCTGGGGTCCTGGTTTGTCTCCTTGCTGGGCAGGTGTGAGGCATGCCTGTTGGTGGTTTGTGACCATGAGCGGGTCAGAGCTGCTCTGAACAGCACCTGCCTGCTGGGCACTGGGCTGGTGCTCCAGCCCTTGTAGCTGGGTTCCATGCCCGGGAAGGCAGTTCAGGCACTGAACAACAGGAGTTGTACTTGGGTCACAGTGGGTCCTGCAGCTGGAATGTTCAGCTTTTGCAGTGGTACAGGTGGCAGGTGTCGGGAGGACCAGGAGAAGTGCGGGTGGAGCTCGCTGAAAGCGTTTCCCTCTCCTAAGGCTGTCCTGCAGCATGCCCCATTCCTCCCACCCTTTGGAGAGTAGCTGCAGCAGTGTCCTTTGCCTGCTCTTGCCCCTCAGCAGGTCTGTGTCATCTCCCCTCCACCCGTGACATCAGACACTGTCACCCATCCTGCATCACCTAAAAGCAAACAGCTGAGAGCAGCCCTGCAGTACAGGCGTATAAGAACAGGAGCAGCAGTGGTTTATCTAAAGGGCATCCAGAGTAGCAGGGCAGCAATGGAGCAGGACATGGGTCCTGACTGAGCCCCTCGCTCAGGGGGGAGCTGCGTATGCTCAGCGCTTGGCTGGGAAGCAGCCCCAATCCTGAGCTGGGGTCACCCCACACAGTGCTTGGCCCTGCCAGCTCTCTGGGCTCTTGTGGTTCCCTTGTGCACAGTCAGTGTGGGGAATCTGGTGCTGGGAGCCTTGCAGGCAGTGCAGGACCGGAGCCACAGAGCCCAGCCAGGGCAGCACTCGCCAGCCCCTGTCTGAATGAAGGGAAGGGGCTTTTCCCCAGGACAGACCCTGTCTGGGGCACATAAAGGCACCCACAGGCACCCAGCGTGGTGCTGGTCCAGGAGGCAGGAGACGTGTCCCCCTCCCGCGTGCACTTCGGAACCGAGGGGCTGCGGCCACGAGCACCAAGCAGTTGCCCTCCTGCCCCAAGCTGTGGTTCAGCCTGGGATCCTCCATGTGAAGGGGCTCGTCTGTGACCAGGAAGGACGCAGCCGGTGACAGTGGGTGACAGTGGTGACAGGCAGCTGCCTACCGAGGTGGGGGCAGCGATGGGAACCCGGCCGGGTGAGCAGCGTGCTGCCTGGGGCCTGGCCTTGCCTCTGGATCGATGGAGAGATCATGCCGGAGCAGCGGAGCCTCCAAATTAGTTCAGCTAAAACAATTAAATGACACTTCCCCGGTTTTATTACTTTTTTTTTTTAAGCTCACAAATGTGCCAAAACTTAAGCACAGAGGCTGCTAATGTATAAAACGTGGAATTGATTTTCCTCCTTGCAAGTGGAGCAATTAAATGTGGAGCAGGTCTAACCCGCAGCATGATAAACTCCTGTCGCTCTGCCAAGAGGCCAGGGAGCAGGAGAGCAGGGTCCTGCCGACGGCCGTGTCCCAGGGAAGGGCAGAGATGACACCATGAACAGCTGGCTCTGAAGGGCTGCCCTGCTGGGACCCTGGAGCGAGAAACCTGCTCCTGGACGGAGCCGGAGACTGTCCCCAGCTGCCAGCCAGGGAGAGGTGACACTCCCATGCTCGGGGAGCACCGTGCTGTGGTGGGGTCTCTGCAGGTAGCCCGGAACACAGACCCCTTGGAAAGGCAAGGGCTTCCTCCATCATTAGCAGACTTTGCTTGCAGGAGCAACAGCTGAGTGCCCGGTCCGGCTCCATCCTTCCTATTTCGTGCCCCAGCGGGGAGCCAAGCGGAGGGACCAAGTAGGTCTTCGATGCAGTTTAGGGCAGCGTGAGAGCTGAGTCGCTCTGATTCTCCAAAATCATCAGTTCCCGGTTTTCCACATTTTCCCCTGCCCTGGAGCTGGTCTGACGCAGAGGTGGCGGAACCAGCGGGAGGGGACATCTCCTGATCTGCCTGTCCTTGCCGGCTCCAAATGTCGTGCTCGCTCACAGCTGCTGTTTTCATGGTGCCTCCTGTCTTAGCTCCTGCCATCGCCCGGGGCAGCCTTGGCTCCCTCCGCTCTGGGAGACGGCACGCTGGGCAGAGCCAGACCCCTCTGCTTTCCCCCGCGCCAGACCACCGCCCAGGAGCTGCCTGCTCACCGACTTCAGACCCAAAACACCCGTGCCATTTCCAATTCCCATCAGCCTCTCTAATCCACCTCATTAGCTACAGATACACTACAGGAAAGGTATTTTTAGCAAGATCTGTTTTAAGACAACTGAAACCAAACAGCCAGCTACTGGGGAATATCGATTCATTACCAATCCTGGACTAAATGTTCATTATAGAGCTTTTCCTGCTGCAGGTAGAGTGTGCCAATAACCTTCAATATTTTCCAGAACACAGGGAAGACAGTGCCATTTAATTTGCAGTTAACTTCGAGCGGTGACTCTGTACCTGCAGCATCTCGGGGTACGCTGTTCCTCCCTAGGATTCCTGAGTAACCCTGTCAAGATGCTGCAGTGAGAGGGGCTTTTCCTAGCAGGTCTGGCTGCAGGCTGAACCCGGCTCCTGCCCGGCAGGCTCCGCTGTGCCTCTGTCTGCAGGAGCCGAGCCAGGAGGCAGGCGCTGGCACAGGGGAGAGCCGCGTCTGGCTCCCACGCAGATCCACCTGCCTGAATCCTGTCCCACTTGGGCCAAGCCCAGGCTTCCCCACATGCTGGTGCAACAGGTCCCTGGGGGCACCCGCACTGCTGGGGCTCTGCCCCGTGCCGCCCGTCCCCCCCCCCACACTGCCTGTGGTTTTGGGGTGCTCCTGGGGCTGTGGCAGCACAAGGAGTGCTGCTGGCCTCTGAGCGGTGGGCACTGTGGCTGTCCTGGGGGAGCGGACCCCGCCAGCTGGGGAGCATCGCTGCGCCGTCCTCGCGTCCCTCTGCCTGTGGGAGGGAGAGGAGGGAGTGTGCAAACCCGGCTCCTGCACTCCGCCTCGCTAATTGCTCTCTGCTAATGGCCAGGTTGGCTCACACACAAATGGGAGCCCATTAGGCTTTGCCCAACGATGAGGACTGTTTTGTGGGCTTGACTGACAGTGCATTTTGCCAAAGTTAATTAGTAAGAAGAGAGGAAGGCAGCAAGCTTCAAGGATGCTTTGAAATTTCCTTGACTTCAGAGAATGCCCTGGCTCTGAGGAATGGGTACAAAACCTCCATCAGAGACTTTTGTGTGAGGAGCTGCCCTGCAGGCAGCATGTTCCCTGGTCACTGCCTTGCCTATGTCTGCCTGTGGGCAGCGGTCCTGCCCTCCTCTGGGTGGTCCTGAGTACTGCGGAGACCCTCATTCAGGCCCCTGGAGGGCTTCCCCTGCCAAGGTGCTGGGAGAAGCGCAGGGAGATAAATCCGCACAGGGCACCAAGCTTTCAATATGAATGATGCGTGTTCTTGCTCTGTCTTCCGTGGCCTTGTTTGTAAACGCTGCAATTTGTTCTAACCTCCCCTTCGGTAGCTTGAAATCCAGCTTGTAGCCTGGCATGGCTGTGGGCACGGACACTTCATGAAGCTGACAAGCGAAGGACGCTGGTCCCTGGTGACCTTGGGTGTCCATCGAGGTGCTGTCTATGGTATCTGCCACGCGGTGTGTGCTCTGGGGGGGCTGGCATGTGTGTGCTACCCGCTGCCGCAGGGACCAGAGCAGGGTCCCGGTGCAGGTGGTGCCCAAGACCCTCTGGGAGCACAGCCAGCCACCCAGGCACGCAGCCGGCAGCACCCAGCTTTTGTGGCTGGAGACGGGTGTCCGCAGCCCTGGATCCTCCACATGATGACCGTGTCCCAGGTGCTTCCCTGGCAGCAGGCGCGTTAGACGTGGCTGGAGTTGCCCTTTGTCTGCACTGGTGTGTGATGTAGGGTCTGTGGGACCCGCTGCTGGGTCGGTGTGGTTTGTTGGTGGTGCCGGCATGTTGTCCTATCCCTTCGCACACTCCTGAGCACTGAAAGATCACCAAGTAGGCAACATATCTCTGACACCAGTTTTTAATTAGGGAATCACTGCAGCAGCTGGGGCATATTAGGTGAATTTTTTTTAAATTAATATTAATTTTTAAAGTTTCACCTATGGAAGGAGTTGCCTTGGAAATGGGAGGTGGGGAGACCCCAGCCTTTCTCCATGGGGTCTCCAGCGAGTGGGTTTATGCCGGGCTGGGGTATGTGCGCTCGCTGGTGGGCTGTGTGCTCCGACCCAGCGGTAGCGGCAGGGCTGGTGAGCTGGGCTCCGCAAGCACTACGCTGGGAAGCTCTCGCCTCCCACTGCTTCCTGGCCACACTCCCCTCGGTGCTCGCCTTGGGCTTTGTCAGACTTTCGGTTGGTGCTGGACAGTTATTTAGGAAGATGGAAGTTACACGTCGGCTTGTGTGCATGAAGGGCATCGGCAGTGTGCCCTTTGAAAAAGATTTTGTTGACTTAAAGGACACAGCAAATCTCTGGAGCATTTAAATGATTAAAAATGAATCAGCAACAAAGTTAATTACTGTGTTCACACTGCTTTTATGCATTGAAATGTCCCTCATTAGCTGTCTGTGAGCACTGGTGTAAATTCTTTGAACATAAACATTTATTAAAGGCAGCCGATCCATCATTAAATCTGAGGCTGCCTTAGCACGGGGCGGTGGCAGCGGGGACGCGGGGCTGGGCCAGCCACCGCCTGGGCCACGGTCCTCGGGGCGGCATTTCCCCGCTGCGGACGTGGTGTGATCTCTGGGAGGAGGCAGCGAGTCCATCCTGCTCAGCGTGGCAGGGGCCCTGCTCCCCGTCCCCGTTACTGTACTGCTGCCAGCCTTACAGGCAGGGCAGGGGATGCAGCCCCAGCGCTGGGGGATTCCCGTTTGCCCCACCAGCCCCTCGCAGTGGTCTCTCACTGCGAAGCACCAGCTCTCAGCCGGCGTGTCACTGTGTCCCGTCCTAGACGTCCCCTGCAATGTCACTCAGCCGGGAGAGCTTTTTATCTTCCTCACACCTCGGTTTCGCGCGTGCTTGACCCAGTTTTGCTTAAACCTCTGAGTAGCTTTGCTTGAACTTTCATCTGCTGATGCTGTCTGCAATCCTGCTGAGCCCAGCAGCGCTGGGCTGCCGGGCGAGAGCCAGTGGCGGCTGTCAGCTATGTGCACCCGTGGCACAGCACAGCACCGTGCGGCACAGTCCCTTCCACAGCGGGCAGAGAGCTCGGGGCCGGGTGCTCACTCCCACGCAGCAGCCGCCTCCTCTCCGCCGTTGTCGGTGGGATTCTGCCTGCCCCTTCCCCTGCTCCTGCCAGGGCAGCGCAGCGGGCAGCCCTCCCGCACAGCTCCGGCCGAGGGGGCGAGGGGCTGGCTGTGATGTGGGGAGGGGACCTGCCGTCGGGTCAGGGTGGAGTGGCGCCGCGGGACCATCCTGATGCCAACGTGCGCTCCTGGAAGAGTTTCTGTGCTCGTCTCCAACATGTTGAGCTGCAGCTGGAGACATGCTCTCAGCTCACCCTTCTCCCAGCTCCTCGGTGCCATGCGGGGCAGTGACCCTCACCGCTGCCCCACCACCCTGTGAGCCCCAGCCGGTCCAGGAGGACGGCGAGTGGGTGCTCGCCTGTGCCAGAGGATTTTGGCTCTCAGCCTGGCGGGCTCCCCACTCCCTGCCTGCGTGTGGGCAGCATCCCTGCATGCAGCCACTGAGCCTGCAACATCATCTGGAAGAGAGAAAGCACACAGCCCTTGTCACAAGAGCCAGCACTTGGGATTTTTTGCCAAATTAAATAGTTTGGTTTTATGCCGATGAGTGGATGGAGTCCAGGATTACGCACATGTCAGCCCCTAGCCTCTGAGGAGAGCCCAGGATGCGCCTGCCACGTCCTCATGCGCAGCGAGCTGCAGCAGGCAAATGTTTACCTGGGAGCTGCCCCGATCTCCTCCGTGCTCCGCAAGCTGGATGGAGGGACCAGTGCTGCAACGGGATTATCAGATGGGTGCTCTCCCCACACATGCTTATCTGCAATATCTCAATCGTCTGATGAATTTTTGTACAAATTCCTCCCTGGGAGAGTGTTTCACACATGTTCAACATCAAAGCAGCGCAGCCAGCGAGGGAGCACATGTTTCTTTAATGTGGGAGTGTTGTAGGGGCCATGGGGTGCCCAAAGGCAGATTATAAGAAAATTAATAATTCAGGTCTAGGAAAGGTGCTGGTGAAAAGTTAACTCCTTCAGGGCGAGGCGCTGCCTTTGCATTGGCATAGCCGCAGCCAGGGCTGGGATCTCCACTGCTGCCACCCCACAGCCGTGGGGCTGCCTGGGGACATGCCAGCTCCCAAGTGCCCTGGGGCACAGTGATGCCAGCTCGGCCACATCAGGGGACAGCAGCTCTCCTGGGGCCGTGCCAGGAACTGGAAATACCCCACGTGTGTCCCTGCTCCAGTTACATCGGCAAACACAACCTCTAAATCTGCAGGTTGGAAGAGAGCGCTAATGCCCATATCAAATGGCTCTAAAGGGCTTTAAAAATTGAGTAACTATAATGAAAATAATCTCTAATTCAAGAGGAATTAATGCTGTCTCTCGAGCCAGAGTAAGGCATTGAGCGGGAAAATTGGCTGGTGCCGGGGCAGCCCCCTGCTCCCCCTCGGTACACCCAGCAGGTCCTGCTGCCTGGCAGCCCCCGGCCCCGGGGGAGGGTTTGTAGGGGCACCGTCGAGCACACGTGCCTGCAGCCCCGGACTGATGGGCTGTTCTGGGGGGAGCTGTGATGCCCCCAGTAGTTAAATGCCTCTGTTGGCCAGAGCGTTGGCCTTCTTGACAAGAGCAATGAAAAGCAAACGAAGTGAAAAGCCTGTGGCTGCTGAACAGCGTCTGCAGGGAATGAGGCACGAGCTGTGTCCCACTGTTACTGCTGGAAGAGCTGACACCTCCCACCGAGGCTCATCCGGTGCAGGCAGGGGAGAGCCTGCTTTGCTCTCCAGCCCACGGCATTGCTGCAAGACTGGAGTTTGCTCCACTACATCCCTAATGATTTCTGTGCAGAGCTGCCCTGGTATTCACTCAGCATCAGCGTTTTTGACCTCTTCTATTTCTGCCGCATCACAGATTCCCATCACCAGGACATGGTGCGGATGGCTTGTGCACTGCTGTCGAGTGGAGAAAGCCTCGGCGTTTCTCCAGCCTGGCTGTGCTGATGAGGAGAGCACTGGCAGTGGCTGGAGTGACACCAGCATCAGCAGCACTGTCACTCTGTGGAGGAAGCTGGAGGGCTGGGGCTGAGGGAAGCAGCCTCGCGATGCCCTCTCGAACCACCAAAGCCACCCCCTGCCCGTCCCATGGCAGGGGAGACCACCCAGCTCCACTGTCGTGGGTGGACCTGTTATCTAATGAGGTTATGATGGTGGCCTCAGTGTCCCCTCCCAGCAGCATCGTCCTCGTCCCTGGTGCTGGAGGAGGTGGCCACTGACCATCCCTCAGCACCCAGCAGCTCTCCCAAGAACGGCAAGTTGGTTACTCCAGCCGTCCCTCCGTGCCAGTGTCGCCGGTACGTCACTGTCACCGTGCTGGCATCAGCTCTGGCACTGCCTGGCAGTGGCTCGCTCAGTGTGTGCCGGAGCCGGTGCCAAAGCCAGCTGGGGATCTTCAGCAAAGTCACAGGCACCTGGGTCGGGTCCCCGAAGCAGCAGGAGCGGCTCCTGCCTGAGCCCTGGCCGTGCGGCACTGCAAGCCGGCTACTGAGAGCCATCACACCTAAACGCACGAGCCTTGGGCTTAAAACTATGTGACATGCTATTTGTATGCAAATAACTCCGTGAATGCAGAAGTCCAAAAATATCATTTTAAAGTCAACTGTAATTAAGTTCGCAATGCATTTCCCAGCTCTTGCAGCTCTGGGGATCCCGCCGTTAACGTAAAGATGAATGCCTGGGTGACATTTCTCCCCCTTGCATGGTTTCACTGGTGATTTATTTATCTATTTGAGTGGTGTTTTGTTGTCTCAGCAGTCTGTGTTGTTCAGGAGAAGCAAACACTGGGAGTCCATTTGAAAAAAAAACAACTCTTGTCTCATTTCAGTAATTTACTATGCAGAGATTTTGTGGTTTTCATAATGGATTACAACCTGTAATTTCATTTTTTGAATACATGGACCTAATAGTTCACGTAATGAAAGTCTAACAAGCCTGAAGATGAGCCATTAATGAAACAGCAGTTTTATGATTCTCCACCGATATATTGTAATAGCGAATCACTTATAAAGCTGTCCCGTGCTGATTTATGATGAAACTTGTTTGTGATACGGAGATACAGTCATGGTGCCTGCCGCTAAATTAGCATTTCCTGACAGTCATTAAACAATGGGAGTTGTAATCAGGATTTATGGGGTTTGGAGCGGAGCAGTGGGAAAGGCCAATTAAGCCATGTCCGTGCTCAGGTACCTCTGTAAAACGTCCTTGTTAATTTATGCTAACTAATTAGTTTGTTCTCTTTCAAATGGAGAAACTGGTCAGGAGTGCGCGAGGGTGTGCAGCTGGCTGCTGTGCTGCCCCAGGACAGGCAGCCCCCGTCCCCTCGCGCAGCCCCCGTCCCCCTGATGATGGGGAAGCGGGACGGCGGCTCTGGGGCCACGCGGGGCACGGGGGCCGCAGCCCTGTGCCAGCGCCTGGGGGAGCGAGGCTGGCCTCGGCCAGCGTCCCCAGTAGCTTCCCGGCAGCCTGGCGCAGACCTCTGGGCACGTCTCTCTAGTATCTCTCCCAGGGTCTCTTCCAGCTGCTCATCCGGTCCCCTGGGATCACGGTGCCTTCTTGTCGCCATCACAGGGAGTGGCCTGGGTCCTCTGGGGACCCGCTGCCCTCAGCGGGTGCTGCCGCCCCCCGCGATGTCCCAGGTCTTCCATTGTAGTCCCCTTGTCACGCAGGGTGCTGTGGGCTGCTGTTGCATCTCCTCTCAGTTAGGTCTGACATCGGGTTTCTATCTACACAGCGAGCCCCAAAGCCAGTGGCTGTGGACCGTGTTTTAGGGACCCTGGAGGTGTCGGCTCTCAGGAACACCCGTGTTGCAGCACGCCAGCGAGGCACTGTGGCAGTTGTGCAGGGTTTATGCCATGAATAAATCAGTGCCTCACTCTCTCCAGCTGAATTGCTGCAGACAGGGTTGCTGATGTTTGCTTTCCCTGACTGCTTCTGTCCCGAGGCCTCGCTGGGTTACCCAGACATCCGTAGCTCCGAGTCTATTAAAGCGACTGTCATACCAGCTCCTCCCCAGATCCTTCCCCGGGTCCCCGTGGTGAGCACCCACTGTGGTGCCCAGCCGGGGCAGACCCTGTCTGGGGGATGTGCATTGTGGGTGAGTGGGGGGCTCGGAAGGAGTCCCACGAGCTGGGTTACTGATGTCCCTGCTCACACAGCAGCTGCTGCCAGCGCCGTGGGGCTGCCGGGGTGCGGGTGCGGCTGGAGGGCCATGTCCTCGCTGCCTGGTCCTCCTCACCGCAACACGCTTGCTGTGCACCAAAGCACCTCCCTGGGTCTATGAGGGGAGTGAGCTGGCTGAGCTCGCCCCTTCTTCTTGGAAGAGCCCTGTTGTCCCCCTGGAAAGTTGCAGCGGGAGGTGACTGACTCGGGGATGCCCTTCTGCTCCCTGGGGTCCCTGTGGCCAGGCTGCCAGAGTGCTACTCTGTGCCAGGCACATGTGGGAGCCTTGCATTAAACATAAGGGCTCTATTTTTTAAAAAAAAAACATTCCTGGGGGCACTTTTCACAGTTCCTCATAAAACTGTCCCCAGGCAGCGCCTGACTGTGCATCTCAGCCTGTGTTCTGCCGCACAGCTGAATCCAAATTGGTCAGTTTATGAACATGAGCCACCGACTTGCGCTGCAAAGTGGGAAAAGTGACAGATGCTTCTGAGCAATGAAGGTAATTTCAATAGATGGCACCCTTCCAGCCTGCGCCTGGCCCCGAGGGGCTGGGGCAGGAGGGCAGCAGCCCTGAGGCAGGTGCCCAGCTTGCTGCGGCACTGCTGCCGGGAGGGCTCCTGCGCGCCCAGAGCTGTTGTAGCGGCAGCACGCTGCCCGGCATGGGTGCTGGTGCCAGTCAGCACCTGTGGGCCACTGGCCTCATCCTGGCTGCCGGCACTCCCTGCCCGCTCCAGCTAGTCTCTCCCTGCCTGCTCCCTGCCCGCTCCCTGCCCACTCCCTGCCCGCTCCAGCCAGGGGACCCACGGCACCATGAATCTGGCTGCAATGGATTTGATAGTTTACTCTAGTAATACAAGACTAATTTATAAATCTTTCCATCCCATTAGTTTTTATTTGATTTGGATGTTCAGATGTCAAAGCAAATGATTTAATTAGTGCTAAACTGGGCTGCAGGGACACTACATTTTCCCCTGGTCTGGTGCTCCCTCCCTGGCCTGGCAGCCTGGTTCCCCATGCCAGAAACAGATAGTTGTATGCAGGATCCCGTCTTGGAACCCTTGGGCCTGATCCAGCCATGGTGGGGTGGGTGATACCCTCATAGGCATGAGCCCCACATCCCCGGGCAGCTCCTCGCTCCCGGCTCCCACTGGAGGTGCAGCACAGCACCCCAGGGCCTCATCCATCACTCCCCACAGCTTCTCGTGGCGGTCGAGATCAGCCACCATGATCCTGCATCCCAGCCCCGGCATCCTTTGCCATCACTGGGCACAAGGGCTGTGTGCAGGCTGCGCTCATTTCCTGCCTGCCTCCCGGATGAAGGCAGAAGGAGGAGGGGGCTGCACTCCCGCTGGGTGCTGGAGGCTGGCACACGCCTGGGCTGGCACCCTCCTCTGCCCCAGGTGCGGTGCTCGCTGCGGTGCCAGCGGCACAGGGTGCGCAGGAGCTGGGGTACACCATAATGTCATCAGGGAGGAGACACGCTGAGTAATTGCAGTAATTCCAGAAGGAGCCACTGTAATTTCTTCTGCAAATGGCAGCTGGTGTAGGAATGAAGGAGTGTGTGAAGCTGGTGTGGAGTGAAGGGCTGAGGACAGGCTCTAGCAGAGGCTGTCTGCTGGGTGATGCATCTGTGCCAGTGACCGGGGCGGGTGGCAGGATGTGCTCCCTTTCGTGGCTGCAGATTGAGCCCTGGCGCTTTCCTTACATCGATAATGACTCTGCTGCTGATGGGGACGGAGCAGCCCCGGCTGCCGTGCAGCGCCAAGGTCCCCGCGGCCTGGCCTTGCCCTTGTCCTCCATCCTGCCTGGCTCTGGCCTCCCCCGGGAGCCAAGTGTCTCTGCTTGCTGCTGTGTGTGCGGGGCTGCCAGTGCCCCCGTCCTCTGCGCGGGGGGTCCCCAGGGGCCGAGATGGACCTGGGAGACAGTCATGGCCAGGGGCCCTCTGCAGCGCTGCAGGAGGGATCTGTGCCTGCCTTGTCCTGCCTTGTCCTGCCGGGAGGGGACACCCCACCAACCCCACACTGCCAACACAACCTCCCGGTGCCTGGCTCGGCTCCTTCCTCACCATCGCCTTCTGCTTCGCTTGCAGGAGCCTGATGCCACGAACGCTCGACAGCCAGATCACGGTGGAGAAGACCCCCAGCTACTTTGTCACCAAGGAGGCACCACGGCGGATCTTCAACATGTCCCGGGACACGAAGCTGATCGTGGTGGTGAGGAACCCGGTCACCCGGGCCATCTCGGACTACACGCAGACGCTCTCCAAGAAGCCGGACATCCCCACCTTCGAGGGGCTGTCCTTCCGCAACCGCAGCCTGGGGCTGGTGGACACCTCCTGGAACGCCATCCGCATTGGGATGTATGCTGTGCACCTGGAGAGCTGGCTCCAGTACTTCCCTCTCTCCCAGATCCACTTTGTCAGCGGGGAGAAGTTGATCACGGACCCAGCTGGGGAGATGGGCAAAGTCCAGGACTTCCTGGGCATCAAACGGGTTATCACAGACAAGCACTTCTACTTCAACAAGACAAAAGGCTTTCCTTGCCTGAAAAAGTCAGAGAGCAGCGGCTTGCCTCGCTGCCTGGGCAAGTCCAAAGGCAGGACTCACGTGCAAATAGACCCCGAGGTGATCGAGCAGCTTCGGGACTTTTATAGACCTTATAATATCAAATTCTATGAAACAGTTGGGCAGGACTTCAGGTGGGAATAAGCGCCTGGGAGCAGAGCTGCGGTGACGTGAGGCTGCAGTCTTCCATGAGGGGGGCCCAGGGGGGCTGGAGCCAGGACGCCCCAGCCATCCCATCCTGCCCAGAATCCATGAACAGAGGCAGGCAAGGGGCTTCCCCAGCCGTTGGGAGGCTGGGATGCTCCAGGGCGAGCTGAGATGGGGGAAGACCCAGAGTCCTGCTGCAGCCACTGAGGGAGGAGTGCCCAGCAGGCACTGCCCGTCCCAGCAGGTCAGCAGTGCCACGGCTTGCTCTGTGGGGTCCCATTTGCTTTTACCGCCATGTGGTCCCCAGGGCCATGGTGATGGCCCTGTTCTGTAGCCTACACACAGGCTGCTCCAAAGGACGTCCCTCCTCTGTGTCCCAAAGCAAATGGGTGCTCCCAGACACACCTGACTGCAGTCAGCAGCCGTGGGGCTGTCCCCATGGGGCAACGTCCCACCGTGGTGCTGGGGCGGGCAGAGCTCTGGCCGCTCCGCTTTGCCTTTCGTCACTTAAGCGCAGTACGTAACCATGAGGACAGTGAGATGTATCTGCTTGAAAAAGAAGTCTATGAAAAATGTTGTACCGATATTTTGTCCTGTGAATAAAGCACAGAATCCTGCTGTTACGGGTACTTTAGTGGCACCAGTTTCCTTGTTCAGCATGTGATCCCTTTGTGTAAATAAAAGCGGCTACCACCGGTCCGTATGCATGGGCTTTTCTTAGGGCAAGGCTGGGCAGCCCCGTGCTGTACGGCTGCCTGTGCAGTGCTGCTGGGGACCCTGCAAAGCCCCACTGCACCCGTGGGTCTGGCGAGGTGGCGGGCGTGGGGCTCGGGCAGGACAGCGGATCAGCCTGGCACGGTGAGGAGGGGACCTGTGGCACACCTTTCACAGTGGTGATGGCACCGCTTGGGAGTGCTGCGGGACCCGGGGTTAATGCTGTCTCCTGCCAGGGGCGGGGGGCGGATGCTGCATTAGACGCAAGCAGCAGTAATTTATGGTTGAACTTAATGGGCTGTTCTATAGGAGCCCACAATTACACTGAAATGTCAAGTGCTGCACGCTTTGCTAGATGCCCCCCCCGGCCTGTGCACACCTCCCGTTGCATTAGTCACGGTTGTCCTTTGATTTACCTCGCCGGCGGCTGCAGCTGGCCCGGGTGGATGTGCTGAACCATGGGCAGGCTCTGCAGGCAGGGACAGGCAGCCCCGGCAGATGCCCTCCCGTCTCGCCCTGCCTCGGCTGCACGAAGCAGAGCAGCAGCCGCAGGACCCACAGCTGGGCACTGGGGACGTGCCCCGGGCAGCTCCTACACGATCTCGCCCAGCCACAGCATGACTGTGCCGGCCAGGAACCGGGAGCTGCCGCACCTTCCCCTAGCAGGGCTGGATCAGAGCCCCCTGTGCCTCCCCGCTGCACCCCAGCCCTGGTGCTTGCAGGTCCCTGTGGGAGGGTCCCTGGTCCCCACCCTCACCACCAGCCCAGCTGCTGGTCCTCAAACCCAGCCAAGCCCTGTGGCACTGCAGTATTGGGCAGCACACAGACAGGTGCCTCTCATCCCGGCTGGGTGAGCTCCATCGCTGCCCGTCCTGCGAGCACCGCACCGCTCCCCATGCCTCGCTAAGGTGATCCCACAACCATCCGCCCTCTGACTGCTGCTGTGTTCGGGGATGGGGAATTCTCCCAGCTCAGCATCCTGCCTGGAGCCCAGACTGATGGGCTGCATCCTCGGCGCTCGGAGGCGGACGCAGGATCACTGTGCTCCTCTTTCAGCACTGCTCGCTGTGCTCCCGGCTCAGCACCGCCGTGCTCCCGGCTCAGCACCTCATGAGCAGCTGGGGAAGTCGGGGGCTGAAACAGCTCCCGCAAGGCTCAGCCAGGGGGATGAGCTGCTGAGCACTGCACAGGCACGGCCAGGCAGCGTGGGGTCCTGGCTTACCGTGGAAGTGCTTGCTCTGTGGATGCACACACGTAGCCCCATCCCATCGTGCAGCAATCCATCTTACAAGCCTGTTAGCAGGCCCTATAATGAGCACCACTGTTCATGAATATCAATAACAGCTCTTGTTGGAGTGCTGTTATTTGCCTTTCCGAGTGCTGGACTGTTTGAATCATCTATTGATTTTCGTAGTAAATCTCAGGCATTTCTGTCAAAGGTTGCAATTTACCACTAGCATCTAAATCTCAGCCCGAGCCTTCAACCTCTCACCAGTGCCTGCACAAACCAGTCTCCGTGCCATTCTGCAGCCGGGCTCTCCCCGGTGCAGGGAGCAGCCCAGGAGCAGCGGGATGGGCCAGGAGGCTTCCACCGCATTCGCCAGCACAACGTAGGTGCCGTGGTGGGGCTGGTGCTCGAGGCACTGGCAGCTGTTGGAGCCCGATGTGCTCGGTGGCAGAACAGCCCAGGGTATAGCAGGACAGGGACAAAACCCCCTTCCCAGGCCCCCTCTGCTCACTGCCAGCATGCAGCTGGGCACAGCGAGGGCGATTCCCAGCCAGCCCCGCTCAGACTCATCCTCCGGTGGCACCGGGGCCATTGGGAAAGTGCCTGGGGAGAACAGTAAAAGGGCTGGGGGGGTCCTCCCAGGCTGGCTGTGACCCAGGTGGGCACGGTGTCACCCCGTGGTGTGGGGGACATGGGCACCCCTGGAGCTGGTGACTCACAGGGGCAGGCTTATGGACACGTTCCACTCTGAACCCCTTGCTTCCTGCTGGGGCTGCACAAGGCAGATGCAGCATGGAGGGACTGGCCTGAGCCCAGCCCAAGCAGCCGCTTGGCTCCGTGCACCTCGGGGACACACTGGTGTGGGGGCTGTGACAAGTGCCCAGGAAAGGGGGCACGCCTGGGTGGGACCAGGGGCTCATCTTGGGACAAGGCTGCTCCCCCCACCTTGCACTCCAGTGCGCCCTGCGTGCACCGCAGGCTTCCCTGGGGAGGGGTCAGCTGCGGGGCTGCTGGAGACCCCGGGCAATTTGTCAGTGTGTCCGGAGCCCCGTACCACCAGGACCAAGGCATAGGTGACTGGAGGGAGCCACGACCCCAAGCACCCTCTGCCCTCTGGCATGGGGCTGGGGGGGTGCTTCAGAGCGATGCATGGTGGCCGTGTGGCAATGCAGCACAGCTACGGACCAGTTTAAGAGGCCTTACTGGAAGTGAATACTGTCTGGTAAGCTCTAAGAGGAAAAAAAATTGAGGTAATTAATGGAGATCTAATAGACCCCTATCTCTTCTACTATCATCCGGCAACAGCCACAGGAGCTGCGGGGGGACCCAGCAGTGAGGGTACCAGAGCCAGCTGTGGGCAGGCGGAGGGAGAGCAGGGGATTAACAGCTGTCTACAGAAAGCTGGGATATTTTCTTGTATGATTTTTCCTTTAAAGGAGAAAAACATTCACAGCGAGACTCACAAATCCCAGCCTCACAGTAGAAAAGCCATTTCCAATCCACTCCGAGGAGGCAGAAGGTGCTGGGTTAGATTGATCCCCCTGACAATACTGTATTAGTGGGAAATTAGAGCTGGAGCCTGAGGAAACCGCTGCAATATCAAACAATTACTTTACATTTGTCCTTACAAATGGAGGGAGCAGAAATGTGCTTAAATCAAGTATTAGATTTCCAAAGGGTAAGCAAATGAGGGCTCAGGAAGGGCTGTGCTGAAAATGGTTATCACATTAGGAGCTCTTAAAGCGCGGTTTAAAAAGCCTCAGAATAGACAATATCTGCATTCCGAAGAGGCAGGACGGGGGGTTTTGGTAAGGACGTGGAGCAGCGCTGGTTTGGTGACGCCGACGCTGAGCAGAGGGGGTGCCGAAGGGAGCTCCCCCGCCTCGCCAGCCTGGGTGCCACCGGTGGTGAATGCCCCCAGCCCGGGGGACATGGGGAGGCAGAGACACCGCTCTGACCACGAGGCCCAGGACACACAAAGTGCCTCTTGGGGCACACACCATCCCTGCCTCACGCCCCAGCCTCCACACCACGCAGCCCCTGGGCGGGCAGAGGCGGCAGGGGAGCAGCCCGGGCTCCCTGCGAGCGCTGGGCAGGCAGAGCCGGCGGGCAGGGCTGCGGTGCTGCCCTCGCTCTCAGGATCGTCACTAACATCCACGCTGCAAACAAGAGACACATCTGCTGAGCACGGGTCCTGCTCCAGCCACTGCCCCCCGAGCACAGAGGCTCTCCGTGAGCACCACGGTGCATCACTGGCTTCCTCCCTCCACGAGCCCCGAAATGTCGGCAGGTCCTGTCAGACGCAACAGCGTGATTTCAAGCAGACCGGCTTAGCTGGACTAATTCCCTCTCAGTGGCTAAATCTGCTCAGAGCTCTGGCTTTGTGAGCGCCGTGAGATCCAGCCGAGGCACGCAGGGCCGTGGTCAGGAAGGAAGGAGAGCCGTTGGGTGAAAGGGTGGTGCTGGCTCAAGGTCCAGCCGTGGTGTGTCTGGCAACAACCGAACCAGAGGATGGTTTCCAGCCACCCAGGGAGGGGGGCTCTGGCACAGCCTCTCCAGCTGGGCAGGGGTTTGCAGCGGTGCTTGGCATGCCAGGATTGCCACCGTCACCTGCGGGGTGAGAAGAGCCCTGCTGCGGGGCCATGCCCCTGTCCCCAGAGGAGGAGGGATGTCCAGGGGTGCGCGTTGGGCTCTTCCATGGCTGCCATCGGTGACCATTCAGGTCCACTCAGAAAACACTCAGTATGGCCCTGAGGGGGAGTGAGACCTGTGGTGCAATCACAGGGAGCTGGCTTTGTGAAAAGCGTGTCCTGTGTTATCCAGTTGCCACCCTGAGCGGCTCCCACACCATTGAATGACTGTAACAGTCAGGACGAAAACACTTTCGTAAGTGTGAACTTTGTAAGTCAGCATGCAAATTGTAACGACCACTGTATAATTTTTACTGGGCCAGAAGGTACGTGACTTAAGGCAATTGTTTCTTTGCAAAAGGTGACGGAGAGCCTCATCAGAGCATACTGCAAAGTCTCCATGAACGTGTCCAAAGGCGGGACGACAAGGGGATATTTCTGACCTGATTAACCTGTGTGCCAGGTTCAAAGTGCTGAACCCCACTTGCCTGCAGAGGGAGGCTGGGCTGCAGTAACAGGATGCAGAACTGCAGCTGAGCACGCATGGACACAGCGCCGCCCTGCAGCCATGACAGCAGCCGGACCCTGCCCCGGGGCTGGGCACCCCACATGCACGCTGTTGGGGTGATCCACAGAGTTCGTGTCCCACCGGTGAAGCCGGTAGTACGGGCACAGGGCACTGGCTGCTCCAGGAGACACCCGCCGTGGATCGGCAGGAGGCTGCACCGTGCGAAGCCGTCCTTGGTCCTTGCCCCAGAGGCATGGCCACGGCCGTTGCGTGCACCGTGTTTTGATCAGTTCACTCAGGCTTGAACCCTGGAGAGCAGCTGTTTAATATTTATCAGCTCATAAATACTTAAACTTAATGAATGCGACTTAAGTGGTCCCTGATCCTATTCACACTGAAGAGCTCTTGAGACACGTGGGGTCAAGGGAAACCTTCCCAGGGCTCATTTACATCGCTGGCAAGTGCCCTGCCCCGTCCCGCAGAGAGCGGAGCCACCAGCACGTTCCCAGGAGTTGCAGCACTGCTCCTGCCCAGCAGCAGCCTCTCCTCCCCAAAACAGTCCTGAACACCTCCTCCCAGGCAGGACCATCCCAGGACGCCCAAGGCAGAGCCGTTAACTTTGACTCAGCATCACCGTTAGTTATTTACCTTCCCTGTCTCCTGATGAGGAGACCCTGACTGCAGGCGTGAGCCGCCATGGGAGCACAGCAGTTATTTTTTATTAGCAGGCAAGTGCCCAGCGGCCCTGGCCAGGAGGAGCTGGATGGGTGGCACGCTCCACACCAGCAAGCTTGAGCTGTGGTACTGGTCTTGCACATTAAATTAAGCCCAAGCATTTCCAGTTGCACAAGGAACATCATTCATCTCTCAGACCAAGGTGGGATCACAGCGCCGTGAGCACCGAGAAAATTTGATTAACTTCTTATTAATTAATATGATTCAGTCTTGCTGCTGGCTCCATGTTTATCAGCAGCGATGGGGATGGGGAATGCAAGCGAGGCCCTGGGAGCAGTGTGGGGGGGAGCCACCGGCTGTGATGGTCAGAGGCCAGACCCCCCCCCACCCCAGCTGGTGTTCGCTGTTAGGATCCCCCGCCCCAGGGCCGTGCCTCTGCACTGAGCTACACACATTTCTGGAGCTGGGCAGCAAATGAGTATGATCATTAACAGAAACCTCTCTAACCCCTTGGATATGATTAATGCTCAGGAAGAGCTGGGATGCTGACACATCCAAGTAAGTCAAGTTCCTTCCTGTTATTTTATCAGGCTGCAGCAAGGGGCAGAAACATGGTGTCAGCTGAACTCCCAGGCTCTGCCATCCCTCCTCAGGACAGGTACAGCTGTGGTGTCACCCAGCGATTCCGGCACCCGCCTGCCTGGGCAGCACAGAGACAGCACAGACACAAAACATGGGCTGCCTGGGGTGCCGGCTCTGCACCCGCAGTGACCCCGGGGCCGTCGGGCATCCCTCCATAGCACAGGTCCTGTGCACAGGCTCTGGGAGCTGCACCCCGCTGCCCGTCCTCCCCTTCCCCAGCAGGAACCCTCCAGCCTCTCCCAGCAAAGGTGTCTCCACTGAGCTCCCAGGAACCACCAGCCTTTGACTCCCCAAATCTGCTTTCCTTCCTCCCAGCCCCGCTCTCCTGCCCACCTGCACTCGGAGCAGAGCAGGCAGCTGCCTGCGAGCACCGAGTCCCCTGCCTGCCTGGAGCACAAGGTGGGTGACAAGCTCTGCAAAGGAGGAGCTGACGTGTGTCCCTGAGGCCATCAGCTGAGCTGCTGGTGCCAGCCTGCCCGCCTGCTGTCCCAGTGACTTGCCACAGCACACAATTGATTAACGCGTTTAATTTGCTTTGAAAGTTTTCCAAGTTCTTCCACAAGCTCTGCTCAGCGCTCCAGCGAACAGGAGCATGTAGAAATGAGAGGAGTTGATGGTATCAATACTGCGCTGAAGTCCAGGCATCACTACATAATTCATTACGTGACAGCTAATTAGCCGGCCGGTCCAATTAGGGCGAGTCCTCTGCAGCCAGGGTTCCTGGCGCGTGGGGAGGTGGGGGCTGATGCTCTCCAGCATGCAGGCAGCCGTGCCGGCGGTTCGCAGGGCCCATGGGGATGTCAGCTGCCACGTGAAACTGCTGCCAACAGATGGTGGTGGGTACCGCGCACAGCGGCGGCTGCGAAGGCACCTGTCAGAAGCACTTTAGCACTGGCTGCAGAATGATGCTCCTTACGTCCCTGCAGGAACACGGATTCCTGCAGCAGTGCCAAGGGCCCCGACAGCATGGGGTTGTGTGAGCGTGGCCAGAAATGGGGGGAAGCACCAGGCACCCCAGGGAAAGGGTACATCTCACCGGGGCTCGCAGCCGGCGCTGCCTGCCAACGCAGAGCCCTGCTTGGCCACGGGGTCGGTCCCCAGCTCGCCTGGCAGAGGCTGGCAGCAGCAGCCCCAGCAGGCAGCGGTGGCCAGTCCGGCCGTGGGATTGCTGCTGCTGGCCTGGGGTGGCCGCTGGCTCCATGGAGGGAAAGGGAAGCTGGTGTTGGGCTCACGCCGTGTGGCGCTGGGTCCCTGGCCGGTCCTGAGCCACGGCGTGAGGCAGGTCCACGCCGGTGCAGGCAGGGTCAGCGCAGCTCCCTGCTAACCGCAGCCAGCTCCTGCAGAGAGCACAGCCATGAAGACGGCAACCCTGGCTCCTGCATGCTCCAGTGGCTGGCGATAAGGATGGCTTAGGTATAAATATTTACCCAGTGACTGAATGGATTCAACTGAGTTCATTCCTATTAGAGGATCTGTTAGTAATTATCTGAATATGCGTTATTACCTGGGGACCTATAATCTGCCACAGTAATGAGTTCAAGTGGCTCATGTGGCATAATAAGCAGGAAAGGGAAGGTGGGAAGGGGCCCGCTGCCATCTGCAGCAAGGGCAGAGCAGGGCTCAAGGACAGCACAGTCGCTCGGCTTCAGGGAGCTGCTGCTGCCGCCACAGTAACACTGCGGCCATGGGACACGAAGCTCCTGCTTCGCCTCCTTGAGCAGCAGGTCAAGGGCGAGCCCTGGGCAGGGTCCAGGCTGAGCTCACCGAGCTCAGAAAGGGAAAAAGAAGCTGAGACCTGAGTGAGACTGCTGCTTCCCCGGACAGGGGTTGCTGCAAGGGACGCGCTGCAGGACAAAGCCCTCGTGCCGGGCACGGCGAGAGTCCTGGCTCTGCAGGGCATCCCCGGGGGCCAGCAAAGCCAGGCTGTGGGCTCGGCAGCATCCTCCTGGTCCCGCCCGCCATATGGCCTCACCCTACAAACTTGAATTGACTTCATGTGACTCAAAATAAAATAGAGTGTAGGATGTGAGGCAGAGAGGTTATTATCCTGCAGCAGGTATTGATGTATCCCCACATCTAGCAAGGGAAAAAAGTCTCCTCCCGCGAGACGTGTCCAGGGTCTGTGTGTGTTTGCAAAGTGTACGGTCCACACTGCCGTTGCCATTCGGCACGTCCGTCCCCACGCACCATGGAGCACAGTAGCTCCACTCTGTGGGGTGGGGAAAGCTGCAAGTGTGTTGATGCCCAAAACAGCAACACAAGAGGAAAAGTGCCCAGCAGTGATTGAGATTAATTACTCTGCTGCTAATCCTGTGAAGGATCCAACCTGCCAGCTGAAGTGAAAGCCCGCGATCCATCTCTGGGTATCACACACTCCATTTTCCCCTCGCTGGCACGTGGCACTCTTGACACCTGGGCTGCCCAGCTCCGTGGCCAGCCCCGGGGAGGATGAGGGGTTTGAGGCCCTGTCTCACCTGGGTGACGGTGACCCACCTGCCCCAGAGCAGGGCAGGATCTGGCCGAGGGTGCTGTCCGGGAGGTAGAGGGCAGAGGCGCCCATCCCCGCAGGAAAGGGCATCGCTGGTCTTGGGAAACAGGGGCTTCAGCCCGTACCCTTCCTCTTTACGCAGCTCCAACCCTCTCCCACCTTGCCTGAGCGCTGGCAGGTCCTGCTGGATTTGTGCATTTTAAATATATTTCTTTATTTAAGAAATAATGATCTGAGACCAGCAGATAATCTCTGTCCCATCTTGCCCACTGCAGTGCTGCCATGTGATATTACTGTATTTAGTCACGGCACTGTTATGAGAGCAATACAGTCATTAAGCTCTAATTTCTAAAACAAAGATAAAATTACGTGATTAAGATCTAATTAAAGTCTAACTACCAGCACCATGAATCACTTCAGCACACAGTTTAATGGATGTCTTTTGAAGCCATCATGCATTTTGTTTCCTTCTGTGGCCAGTGATTTCCCTGCAGGGACTGGGTTTGCTCAGGCTGATGTTTGCTTTCGCTGTTCTTGCTTTGGCTGGGGACCACTAAAAATGTTTACATGTAAGCGAGGAGCTCGAAAATCCATTTCTAACCAGACAGAAAATTTCACTTGACAAGCTCATTCAGATGTGCACCTCTGTAGAAATAAGCGGAGCAGGGAGGGTTCCTCACACCGATGCCGGCCCCCGGCCCCAGTCTGGGAGCGTCATTTCATCAATGCCATGTGCTTTGGTGCAATTAGCACGAACTGCCGGCACGCTGGATGGCTCGGTGCCGAGGTGCCTTGTGGTCGGAGCTGTGCTAAGTGCCGTTAAAACTCTCCTTGTTAGGAAAAAAAAGCAAACAAGAAAACCTCCCTCACAGCTCTCAGGCTGTTGACTCTAAGGGACAGCGCTATAATAATTTTGATGGAAAGTATTGTCGTTTTCCTTTTTCCCAGCAAAATATTGCCTGTTGATGTCCCAGAGCTGCCTCTGCCAGATCAACACAAGCATTTTAATGCCATCACTCCTGTGGCTGCAGCCTGCCAAGGCAGAGATGCTGCCAAGAGCTGCCTCCCCTGGAAACAGCAGCCGCCGCGGCTGCCATCAGCCAGACACGCCACACTGTCGCCGTCCCGGCTCAGCACGGCATGCCGCCAGGCCACGTGCGGGCATGGGCTCTGCCAGCTGCACGGTGCAACTCCCCCTCTGTGTTGGGCATGCCAGCCCGGCCCCGATGAGCCCATCCTAGAGACCCTGCCTGCTCCTGCCGCCCTGCGTGGGGCTGGACAGCATGCTCCCCACGGGCTCTGCACGCTCTGCATGCTCTGCTTCCATCCCAAAAGGCGGAAGCTGCAAAATACCCCTCGTTTTTCAGAGCCAGCCCTGCATTTGTGGAGCTCGGCAGGGGAGATGTCAGAGTCGTGTGAGTCCCGGCAGAGGCAGCGGTGCAGCCTGTCCCTGTTGACAACAGGAGCCTCTTCAGCTCCTGGAGGACGTGAGGACCTGCCTGCACCCTGGGAAGCGGGTCTGACCCCAGACGTGGGCAGCCCCCACCCATCCCAGGGGTGCCAGGCTCCCAGCCCAGCCTGCAGACCCGCAGCGACCCTGCTACGAGCCAAAGCAGCTACGGCAGATTCCTCTGTGCTGCATTGACCCTGGAGGATTAGGAGCAAGAAAAATCTTATCTTGACACGAATCCAAGGAAGCCTGGTGGGGAAGGCCTGGCAGAAGTGCATGTTTGCATTATTAATGCAACAGCCACCCCCGCTGCTCACTGCGGCTCAGCCCCGGGAGCAGCCAGAGGGATCATCCCGCCTGTGGCCTCGCAGCCCTGCGGGAGCAGCCGGAGGCACGCCAGCGCGGCTGCCAGGGCAGTTACATCCCTCTGACCAGCCAAGCAACTGCGAAAACCATCCCCGGAGGCCCCTGCAGTGATCATCACCATCAGGGGCAAGATGTACTGCACCTGCCAGCCGAGGCAGCGGCTGCCACCCTGCCCGCAACGCTGCCGGCACTGCAGAGGTGGGCAGCACAGCCCCTACACAGCAACCCCATCAACGGATTAATTACAGGCACAGGCAAGTTTAAGGTGATGACAGCCAGGTATTTCCCTTGGGGAGAGCACGCAGTGCAATGACTCCTTCCCCATTGCTCAGGCATGCGGGATGGATAGAAAGGGGTGTTGGAGGGAAACAAGACAAAGAAAACTTATAGCCCCATTTAGGTTTGTTTTGTTGCCTGTTTTTAGTAGAAGAATGCCTTGTTTTCCCTGCAATGACACATTAAGTGAAGCACGTGTCCTCCTGGGGATAGCTGCAGCTGCAACAGGTATCTAACAAACTGCTAAATGGGAAAGAAGATTTCCATCCTTAATCACACAGTGTGAAATGAGGTAATTCTCAAAATTGCACCCCCACGTAATTGTTAGTGGATACAAACAAGGAGCAGTAAGTCAGGGTAATGTTCCACAGATGACTCACACAGCCAGAGGAGACAAAGGAGTTGAAATTCAGGAGCACTCCTGGTTTACATCGTCAGAGGGATGAAACTTCCTTAAAGTGCTCATTACAACACAGTCGGGCTCAAAATCGCGTCATTCCTTTTACGAACTGGACAAACGCACCCGCTTGGCTTTGTGGAACATGAAATACCAGCCAGACAAGCCGGCAGGGCAGGCGGGCACACGGTGCCCAGGGAGCCGCCGCAGGGAGCTTGGTGCCCGGCCGGAGTCTCCGGGGTGACGCGGATCACTCTCGGCCCCGGGGCCATCAGTCCCCAGGGGTGCTCGGTGCCCCCAGGACGGTGCCTGGCCGGGCGCTTCACCGGCATCGAGCCCAGGCGCTCCCGTGCGTTTCCAGCCGCCACAGTCGCGGTGCAGACAGTTAGTGACACCCGGAGCTGACTGGCTCACACCAAAGAGATTATTTATAATGAGGAAACACCAAGGAGTGAGTGGGGTCAGGTTATCCCCCAGCCAGCTGGCACAGCGTGCCTGTGCTTTCAGGAGCGATTAGCAGCTTTGGGTGCTCAGCTTTAAGCAGTTTCCAAAGGGCCTAATTTTCAGAGAGCACTCTCCAAAGAAACGGGTCTCAGGACGCACAAGCTGAGCCCTGGAAACTGGAGGCAATGGGGCAGAGTCACTGAAGGTGTGGGGAGAGTGTGGGGACAGGACCACACCTGTACGACTCCCAGGTGCTATCAGGGTGCCCGAGACGCTGCACAGAATGACAACACTCTCTTATTGTCAATAAAGCAGATCCAAAATAGCGTGAGACACCATTCTCAGTCTCCTGCCGCTTCCCCCGGTTCAGCTCTGTCCCTGTTGTGGTCTCTCAGCTTTGCCAGAGCACCGGAGGCACTGCGGCCCCGTGCAGCAGCTCATTCACTGGAAGTAGCGAAACCAGCAGTTAGAGCAACATGAGCTGCGAGCAGAGAAATAAGAGGGGACAGAATGCCAATGCTCAGGGTGCATGTCACCGAGCCTGTGATTAAGGCGTTTCACGCCTCCAAGTAACGGGAGTGTGTGCACAGCCGGCCACATCCTGGCAGCAGAAGCGCTGTCGGCTGCCCCTGGTCAGCCAGGCTGCACCCGAAGCAGAGATCGCCCAAGGCTGTAGAGTGATGAGCTGCTGATGGAAATCATGGGGCTGCATTTTACTGGCTGCACAGAGGACCTGCACTTCAGGCTCTGCAGAATGAGCCCACAACATGGCCCTGGGCAGGAGATGTTGGTGCCTCTTGGTGGACCTCTCCTCATTTTGCCTCTAGCTGCCCTGGCTAATCCATTTGCAAAGAAAGCCGAGGCACCAGCCCCCTACCAACAGTCACGCCAGGCTCAGACGAGTCCCACTGTCACTTCTCCTGCAGACGGTGCGAGAGCCAGGGCAGGTCCTGCTGTCTGCATGCTCCTCTCCACTGCGTCTGCCAACACCTGCAGGGAACGAAGCTTTGCAGGGGGCTCGGGAAGGGTGGGAGGTGCCCGGGTGGGAGGACACCCGGGTGCTCGCCTGGCAGTGAGTCCCACCAGCAAGCTGCTCATGGGCACAAATGAGTGGCCGATGCCACATCACCTGCACCCGGCTCCACCAGCCCCCAGGCACTGCGGCCAGAGTGGTCCTTGTCCTAAAGGGAAATCAGATTGTGTGAGACGATTTGTTCGTGGCAGATCTGTGTTGGCTGTTCCTCATCTCCTTGTTCACTCCTAGGTGCTCACAAGCGGTTTCCTTGTTTGTCACTCAGCTGCAGTTCCTGGAAACACCCTGCAATCGCCAGCAGAGCGGTCGGTCCCCAACACTGCAGCTCCTGCCCTCGCTGCTCGTTAGCGGTGGGCTCCCCTCGCTCTCATCACCTGGAAGCAAGGGCTCAGACATGGCCATTAATGAGCTTCTGGCTGCTCCAGCTACTTGCTTAAACTAATTTGGTCCAGCCTGCTTGAAAACATGCGGTTTAGCTGCATAGGCCAATCTGGTCTTTTCCCATTTCCTTGGGCTCTTACCCTGTGGCAGGGCTGGTATGATCTGTGGCTGTGTGTGAGTGCGAGTGTGAGTGTGAGTGTGAGCGGTGCTGCACTGCGTGTGACCAGCATTGGTGGTGGTGGTTCCCCTGGTTTTGGGTGGTTACAGGGAACACAGGGATTAAGCCAGGAGAAGACACACTGGCACAGGATCGATGAGGGGAAGGGAAGAGCATTGGGACCAGAGGCGTGGGGCAGAGGATGCTGCGGGACAGTCATGGGGTTGTGCCGGCACTGGCACCACCTGGCATCCCTAGCATCCCTCCCTGCCGGCTCCGGCAGGACCTGGCTCACCTCTGCACCAGGACGGGGGCTGCCACGGGCAAACTTCAAAAGAGGGAGAAAATGCTGTTTCTCTGAGTTAATATTCCCTTGCGGATCTTGTTCTCCTCATTATTCTGGTCGTTACTTAAGCAACAGCCGCTCGTCACTTGTGGTTCAGCAGCTGAGGGAAGGGCTGAGTGCAAGAGGCTAATTTATTTTCTTTTAGTGCTTCTCATCCATGGCAGCCCCTGGCTGCTCCTCACCACTGGTAACCAACTGGAGGCATTTCAGATATTTCTGATGTATGACAGCAAATGGGAAACAGAAATTACCCTCTCTGAAATAATTCCTGAGACAGATTTCTTTTGGCACTTTGCAATAGATACACAGAGGAGACATGGGCTGCATGTACTAGCTTGCCTTTCCTGAGCAATTTATTAGCCCTGCCATCTGGTTAAGACCTCGTTTCTTTCCCCCAGATAAGCGTACCTCATCGGCAGAAATGGCATCTGCAGACACATGGAGAAGCGGAGGAGACAGCAAGGGCTTCTCCCGCTCTGCCATGCCACATGGTGCACCAGCCCACTGGGATCTTTTGCCGCAAGGTGCTCCATCCTCGCCAGTGCTCAAATGGCACTGGGGAAGTGTGGCAGCCCCACGTGGCTCCCCCCAGGAAGGACCGACGGGTCCCTACCCACGCCATCCTGCACCCACCCTGGACCTGCCTCCAGCCACCAGGCAGGGTCCTGGCCCGGAGCCCCAGCCCCACAGCAGGCACTGGGCGAGTGGGGTGATGGGGCTCAGGTCCCCTCCCGCCCCGGCTCATCCTGCCCAGCCAGCTCCCTGGCTCCATCCATGAGGAACCGCCGGCATCATCTCACGTGCTGGGCCCCACCAAGATCCAGAGCGGGAGACAAACGATCTGCTTAGGATGCGCTGCCTCCACTCCGCCTGCTCATCCCAAATGAAATTAAAATATTGACAGAAACAATTTCCAGGGGGAAATTGGAAAAGTTAGCAGCAGCGCCGAAGCTGTGCAGCTCCCACTGGGCACTCAGCAGCCACCAGCCCTGCTGCCTGTCATCTTCCCGGGGAGCATGGGACAGGCAGCATCCTCTGGCTGCTGTAGCCAGGCAGCACTGGTGGGTGCCTGGGCACGGGGCAGCAAGTCGCTCTGGCCGTGACGTGCCGCCTGCATCATGGGAGCACGTCAATAAGCAGTCGTGCAGACCACGCTGGCAGATGGACTCTGGTCCTCTGTGCTGCAGGACTGACCACCTGGCTGCAGCCTCACACTGCTGTCGGTGCAGTGACAGAAAGAGGATGCCCTGTCCTTAAACCACAGTTTTATCATGTCACAGCAGGTCGGTGTTTTCCAGCCTTTCAAACACCTCAGTGTTCCCCTCTGGGATGGAAGTGCTGTGCTGCCTGGGGGGAGCCGGTGATGGCTGGGGGCCAGGGAGGTCCCAGTGCCAGTGGCCACCAGAAAGCCTTCCTGCAGCTTCAGCTCTGCCCCATGGCACCTGGCCCTGGCCCACAGCACACATCCTGCAGCCCTGCCCCAGGAGCTGCTCTCCAGCCCCAGAGAGGGCAGCCCCAGCACGCGGTGCTGCTGCATTGCACTTTCTTTAAGTCAGGGAAACGGGAGTTGGGCCGTTAGTCACCGCACACCCAAGCACCGCTCCGGGCTCCCTGTGCCATCCAGTGTGGACACCAGAGACCCAGGCAGTGCTGGCCCCAGTGTACTGGCCAGGTACTACCCCAGGCCACTGTGCAGACCCAAACACACCCCGGCCATCGCACCCCACGGCATGCACATCCCCCCCGCCACACTGCACCATGCTGGCAGCCCTGTCCCGGCAGAGAGCATCCTGTAGCAGCGTGCAAATCTGCTCCTCCGCTCTCACTCCGGCCTCCTGGAAGCTGGGAGGACCTGTCACCTCCAGACGTGAGAGCCCAGGGCAGTGCAAGGGAGGCAGGTACTTGGACGGGCAGTGAGACGGTCAGCCAGCAAGAGACTGAAAAACAGAAAAAAATTGGGCTGGAATGGCCCCACAAACAAGCCAGGGAGAGCACAAGACCCACGGCATGGTGGGGTGCTTACAGGGCAGTGCAGGGTGACAGCCAGGGTCTTGCCTGGGGGAATGCAAAGAGCACCCCAAATGCAGCACCCTGAGCACAGCCTGTCCCCCCTGCCAGCCGTGCAGGTCCTGGCAGAGGAGCCCCAGCAGCAGCGCGGTGCCCGCAGCAGCCTGCCAGCGATGCTGCCGGGACGGGAGCTGCCAGGAGCACGTCAGCCAGCACCTCCAGCAAAGTCCCCGCCGCTTGGCAAGCCGCTCCCCGTGGCCGCTCGGTGTTTCATGACAGCTCTTGTGGACCATGGGTGGGCTCCGACCTGCCAGCGCTGATCTGAAACAACAGACCTGCAGGAGATCAAGCCAGCTGCAATAAAATTTTCATTACTGGTGTGTTTGAAAAGCTACTGTACTATTTTAGAGAACTAAAGCAATCAGTCACGGCTTACTAATGCACCCTAATGACAGGCTGAGAGAGTTGGGGCTGTTCAGCCTGGAGAAGAGAAGGCCCCGGGGAGACCTTACAGCACCTTCCACTCCCTAAAGGGGCTCCAGGAAAGCTGGAGAGGGACTGGTGACAAGGGCAGGGAGTGACAGGACAAGGGGCAATGGCCTTCAGCTGAAAGAGGGGAGATTTAGATTAGATACTAGGAAGAAATGCTTCCCTGTGAGGGTGGTGAGGCACTGGAACAGGCACTGAAGAAGCTGTGGATGCCCCATCCCTGGAAGTGTTTAAGACCAGGTTGGATGGGGCTTTGGGCAACCTGGGCTGGTGGAGGGTGTCCCTGCCCATGACGGGGGCTGGGACTGGATGGGCTTTAAGATCCCTTCCAACCTGAAACGTTCGATGATTCTACGACTCTAAAGGGGTTCTTTGCACATGAAGGACACATGGGGGCTGTAATGTTTACCAGGGGCTGAGCAGCCCTGGTGGAGCATGCACGGGGCAGCACAGCCCCCCGTGGCACAGCCACAGCCACCTCATGGCACAGCCCTGCCGGCTCAGCCCGCCCGGCAAATGTGTCCGTGCTGGCCAGCCCCGGTCCCTGGGGAGATGGGGAGGGATGCAGGGAGGGATGACTGTCGGCAGTGCACACGCGTGTGCCCCCGCTGCTCTCCTGCCCTTAGCTGCTTCCTTCTCCCCAGGTGCTCTAGTGCAGGGTGTAATTTGTACCTGTCTGTGAGTACGGCTAGCATGGCTGTGCAATTGTTGGATTTTAAGAAAAAAGTGGTATTTAAAAAGCAGCAATAAAGGACTTTAGCAGGCCCCATGTTCTCACCAGCAGGGAGCTAGCTGGCCCCTACCGTGCTTTCAGCAGTTACCGACTGGGGAGCACCATGCCTGTGCCCACGCACGGCTCTGGCAGCACGACAGCCCGCGAGGGAAACGGCCATGAGCGTGGGGCTGGGCAGTCCTCCAGCACCCAGCACGGCGGGTGGCAGACTGCATGTCCCAAAACTGCCCGAAACCTCCTGGAGGAGGAACCGAGCCTGGAGATCAGATGCCGTGAGTGGGGTGGGAGCTGGCTGCCCCCCCCGGCCATCACGTGTCTCAGGCAAGCCCATCTGCAGCACCTGCCCGGCAGCACCGGTGACCGCTCAGAGCTCGGCAGCACCCATGGCTTCCGTGGAGAGAGGAGCTGACGCTGCAGCACAGGGGCTGCAGGCACCAGCCCCCACCCAGGGCTCTGGGCACTGGAGACAACCCGGGCAGAGCACGGCTTCCAGCCAGGTGCTGCATCAGCCGGGGACCTCTCCCTTCACCTTGAAATAGGCACTAAAGTGGTGAGGTGGGATGAGACAAGAGCTGCGTAAATCTGTCTGTTGCTAGAGCTCTGATAAAAGGGAATACGGTGGTTAATTAAATCCATTCATAATCAGATGGATTTGGGTCTGTCTTTGGGCACAGTTTCCGCTGCTTTTGCTACACTCAGAATCATCTTCACGTAATGGTTTGGGAAAATAAAGCAAACTTGACATTTGCTGCAAACGCACATTTTCCCCAGAGAGCCAGCACATAACTTAGGGAAGGCAGCACCCAGGCACCCGTGCGAGCTGGGCAATTTACTGCCCCACAGCAATGTGAACATTACTCACATCTCTTCTCCGTTCACGCTGCTACAGCACTGAGCGCCAGTCCCCTGCAGCACCATGGCACCGGCACTCCTGCAGCCCCGGCCAGGATGGATCCGCTGCCTCCACCACAGCTCAGCTGCAAAACAGTGACAGCGGCAATATTCCCTCCCGCGTTCTTCAGCCTCATTTTCTAATCCACTTTCCACCAGCTTTTTAATCAGGGCATCGCAGCACCGGGTGAAACACGATCCAGAGCCCGTTATTTCTGTGCCACTGCCATCAACCAAACTCGTAATCTCATCAGAGAATGAAATCAGATTGGTCTGACAGAACCTACTACTTTTCAAGCACACTGACAGGCATGAATTTATATTCCCAGGCTCTAATTCTCCCATTAATTGAATCTTGCAGTAGTTTTTCCACCCATTTGCCCAGGATTAATGTCAGGCTAATTGGACGTAGTTGTCCAAGCCATCTCACTCACTCACTCCGCTGTCTCTCCGTACAATGCATTCTCCTCCCACCCAACACCATTTTCCTGCTCTTTAGGATCAACAAGGAAGCTCCAAGGGGAGCTGCTTCTGACTCCAGTTTAAATCCATTTCTCCCCAAAAGCCCCTTGTGCAGGTGTTGGGGCCAGGCTGCCGCAGGACCCCACGGTAGCACACAGCACCGGCACCACGCGGGACGCTCGCTGCACACCCGGCACCCACCGCTGCTGCTCACCCGTCTCAGCCTGCTTCACCAAGCACAGCTCCTCGCACGTTCCCCTTCATTCTCATCACCTGCCGCACAGGTTTCAGCTCCTGGAGGCCTCATTTTCCAGTTTCTCTCCGCAACCACAAGAACTGATGATCCTTGTCTTTTATTGGCAGTGGAAATCTCCTGGGTTTGTTCGAGTTTGAAGAGGGAGGTCACGCTGCTGCCTGACTAACGCCAGCCCTGCAGCCCCTTTCCGATGAGAGGCAGCAGGGGCGGCTCAGGCCAGGGGAAGCCACAGAGGTGCAGGATCTGCCCAGGCACTGCCGGCACTGCCGGTAACTCTGCAGCGCTGGGGACGGCTCCAATAAGCTGCCCGCAGGCAGACTGGGCAGCTCGGCATCCCTATGCGACGTGTCCCCGGCGTGCGGCAGAGCAGGAGGTGACGCTGCCAGAGTGCGATGCTGCCAGGGCAGCAGAGGAGGGGACACTCAGCACCCATGGCTGCGGCTGGTCAAGCATCCTCTGCAGGAATCCCCTGGGACCGCAGGCCCTCTGTGGAGGGCGCACAGCTGGCACCGGGCACGGCTGCTCTGCATGGGGCCACCCCGGACTCACCCGCATGGGACGGCCACGAGGGCAGCAGTGTCCCCCCGTGGCGTGACCGGCAGGCACGGCACAGCCCAGCCTGCTGCCCTGGCACACCGCAGCCCTGGAGGTCTTGTGGAGCTGGTGCTTTGCTTGTACCCTTTTTTCCTCTTAAAATCTTTTTCTTGAACATTTAATAGGTAATTTGCATATTGCAGATTCATTTTTAAAAAACAGTTTTAATGAAGGTGCTCCACTGCATGTACATCCGCGTATGTCATCCATCCAAGCTCACACCACATAAATCACCACTACTTGTGGAAAAGCTAATTAAAGGTAATCATGAAAACCTCATTAGTCCTCATTTACATAAGATACACAGTGAAATTTCCTAACCTTTAATCCTAGCAGTCACAATCCATTTAGATATCTCCTGCACGCTTAATTCAAAGGCAGAAGCACAACCCCATCCCCTTTGTGCATGCTGCCCCAGAGCTCTGCTCACATCCACCGCGAGCTCGGGAGGAGATGGGCCTGACCGCTTCAAACGCGGCTGAAATAGGTCTGGGTCAGCACACGCCGACCTGCGTGGCGGGGCAAGCATGTCCTGCGTCACAGGCGAGCACGAGCACATCCAGCATCCTGGGGAGAGCATGTCTGCATCGTGATGTCAGGACACCGTACATCCTGCCTGCCCTGAGCACGTCTTGCTTGCCCTGGGCACATCCTGCCTGTCCTGAACACATCCTGCCTGCCCTGCCTTGCAGCAGAGTCCTGCAGTGCCCAGGACCTGGCCCTACCCTGACCTCCCCTTGCCCCAAGAAGTGCCTGTCACCTCGTGCTCTTGCTGGCACTGCTCGCTGGCACCGTGCACCAGCACCCCAGCCCCTACCACCCCCACCTGGCACGGAGCTCTGCACCCCTGTGTCCCGACCCGACAGCAAGCGGCACGCACTGCACAGCAGCAGGAGCAGCAATGCCAGAGAGAGGAAAGAAAAAAAAAATAACCCTGGAGAAAACAAAGTTCCACGTCTCTGCACAGCTCTGTCGTCTTCAGCACCAGCCTCACCATCCCCTTAATAACGTCAATTTGTGGCAGTGCCGGGGCTCGGCACAGCAGCTGGTGAAGGTGACGGTCACACCGCAAAGGTCCCCATGAGCCACGACGTGCCACGACAGCTTCCACCTCTTCCCTGGCAGAGCCCTGGCTTCCTGCGCTCCTGGTACAGAAACACAGCTCAATTAGGGTCTGTTGTGCCATAAAAATATTGGAGCATTAAATGTATTAGATAAAACTCCTTCTGCTATTAAAGCAGATCACGTCCTGGAAATCTAAGCAGTAAGCTGTGCAATTTCACCCTGCGATAAGACTGGATTAAGTTCTTCCCACAAAAGCCTCTTGTTGTACGAAAAAGACCATTAGCAACCTCTGAAATCAATAGGAAACACTGCCCTGGTGCTGTAAAACACCAGAATTAGCCACAGCACTGGCAATAGCACCAATTAGGCTGGGGTCTCCTTCACAAACTCTCGCAGGAAAGAGCTTTGCTGATATCAGAGAAGTTGTACGACCTCGCTGCTGCTGCTGGCCAGAGGAACCAGCCGTGAGCCCGGAGGGCTCTTCCCGGCGGGGGTGTGCAGCCACCCGGCACGGCTCGCGGCGGAGCCCCTCCGGAGCAGGAGGAGCAGGGCAGCAGCGCGGGCAGTGGGACCTGCCAGCTACGTGTCAGGGTGATGGGGCGAGCGGTAGGAGCTGGCGGATGGAAGCCTACAGGACTGCGAAACCCTTCTCATCCTTCTCCCGATGGTCTTTGGGGCTGTTCAGCCTTTTTTGCTGTGAATTGGGCTGGGAGCTTTTACCCTCAGACTCTCACCTGCAAACCGCCACCGCCGCTCCAAAGCCCTCTGCTCCAGGAGCCACGCTGGGTTCCCTGGGAGCCCTGGCGTCATCGCAGCAGGACCCATCGGTGTTAGCCAGTGGCAGAGTGGAGCTGCACCAATGCCGTCAGGTTATCCCCGGTGCCCTGCCTGTCCTGCCGGGTGCTGGCACAACTGCAGGCAGCCACGTCAAGGGCCTGCTGTTTTCTATTACCTTCCAAAGACATTGGGTTTGTTTTTCAGTGGCTCAGTCTTGGGCAGAGTTGGGTGAAATGCATCAAAGTAACACAGAATGTTGTAAACCTCATGAAAAAGTATTTGCAAAATGGGATTTTCCTCAATTTCTGCAAAGTAGGCTCATTTGCTATCATGTCCTAAGTCAGCGAGCACAGAAACTGGTGTGGTGGAGACAGACGTTATTCTGGTGAGCAGCTCCCACCTTCCCTCTCGTCCCCACAGCTCTGCAAATCCCTCTCTCAGCCACGGCCTCCGCCGGATGGATGCCCTGGCCACCCCTAGGCAGCCAGACGGCCAGAGCCAGTCCCACCGCTCCCAGCACGAACCACAGCCAAACCCATGAGCAGTGGCAGAGATGATCAGACCGTCACGTTAGATTAGCTCCTCTGTTCCTCACACTGACATCTAAGATTATTTGTAATTAGGATTAAAAGACGAAGTAAGAGAAGAAACAGAATTGAAAATGGGCTTTCGGTAATTAAGAGTGCTGCTTTCGCTGCTGCCATAGGGCCGGCCAGGGCTCGGGCTGGTCCTCTGCCGCTGCCCATGCGCAGCTCCATCGGCATAACAGGGGCTGGCAGGAGGAGACCCCCTGCTGACCGTGCTCAGAGCCTCCAGCTATGGTGACAAGTATTTAAATATTAAACGATCCCTTAAAGCGAATGAGAGGCACAAAGCTTGAAGCTGAATCATCACAGAAAGTAATACGCTGTGAAGGAGGGAACGAGAGGACACTTGCACGAGCAGCTCTTTGCAGGAGACGCGTCTCGGAGCAGCCAGCACGGAGACTCCTGCTCTCAAGAACGCACAAACCCACCGGGCTCTGCCAGCGTGTTTGCACAGCAGTAATTTAATAGAAACCAATCATGCAAAACAGACACAGTATGAGTTTGGGGATTCATTTCCATATATTACACTGTTCTTTATTGTATTCCCAGCCCCAGCCTGAACGTCAGCAGCAGCCAGAGAAAGCACCAGGCTGGGGCCGGGGGGGAGCAGTGCTGGTGGGAAGGGGCCAGCAGCACCCGGTCCCAGCCCATCCACTGTTCCCCCAGCCCTCACTCCCCACCCAAGCCACCATCTCCTGCCACCCGGCCCCCCCTGGCACTCGCGGTGTCCTGCTTGACAGAGCTGCCCCTGGGGTCCCTGCCAGCATGAGCGAAGGCTCCGGCAGTGGCTCCCGAACCCCTCCCACCAGCGCGGAGATGGCCTCGGAGAGGGATGAAGATTTCAAGCCGAGGCTAATTGAAGGCTGAGAAACACTCCCTGTAATTCTCCGCTGGCACGGAAGAAACAGCCCTGCATGCCGTGCCGCCTCCCAACAGGGTCACACATCACACTGGGGTTGTGACAAACCCCACGCGGAGAGGAGAGCCTGTCCTGCAGGAAAGAAAATCCTCCTGCGGCCACCTTGAATCCCCAGCCCATTATCGGCTATGCTGGGAATGCTGCGCACCAGCTTCACACCGACCTGTTGGCATTTACTCCCCCTCGCTTTCCATGGCCCACGGGCTCGCCTGATCCTCTCTTCCTGCAGGCCCTCTTGGGGCAATAGCCATTGCCCCCAGGGCCAGTATTTCAGGGAGAAGGCTAATGGAAAGGCTCTTCATCCAACGCCATGCTGGAAGCCCTCAGTGCCGAGCAGCCTGGCAGGGACCGGGGTGGCTGGGGAGAGCTGGGTCTCACTAACACACGGGTATGACAGTGCAGCATGGCTGCACAGGACAGCCTGTGCCAGCACAGTATGACGCCGGGCTGCACAGACCATCCCATTGGCTTGCTCCAGGCACCCATCACCGTGGCGTCAGGCCTGGGTAGCAGCGCTTTGCCAACCTCTGCCCCACGGTGCTTGTACTGTGGGTGCCGGTGCAGAGCAGGAGGGCGGTGAGCCGCAGAGCGTTGGGCACCCCAGCAGCTCCCGTTGCTCAGAAAATGCCGCTGCCCTGCACAGCAGCCTTGCAGCAGCAGCGGGGAGAGGTTTCCTCACCTGTGGGCAGCTGGCAGGACCTCACACAACTCCTCCTCCCCGGCCGCACCTCCGCTCGGCAGCCCTTTGCCACCCCCAGTAATTGCTGTTCACGTACCCTAATAGCGCAGGCAAAGGCTCAGCTGGAAGGTGGTGGTCCGACATGAAAAGCAACCTGGGGAGTTTGATGTAATATTTATACAGTGCCTCGTCTCGGCGTTTGATGTGGCAGCGCAGCAGACTGGCTCCTGAGGGGCAGGTGGGGATAACCCGCCCCCCGTCCCTGTCCCCAAATCTCTGGGGAACCTGTGCCCAGCCCAGCCCGGGTGCTGCAGTCCCCAAAGCGCTGCCGGGTCCTGCCCCCCCCCGCCCCACCTTTGCAGGGTCTGAAAACCAGACTGAGCAGCTCCCCGGGGGACCCCGCTGCCGCTGCGGGGCTGACTGCACCACTCGGGCAGATTCCCCCGGGAGCGCCTGCGCTTTATGGAAACATGATTCAAAAATACTATCACTTCAGGGAAAAGGGGAATGTATCTGGAAGGAACTTTACGGGAGGAATTTCTAGCAGGTTTAACATTTACCCAGTATCATATCTCCTTTAGCCCTTTTGGGAGAGCTTAATTTCCTGTGAAATTCAGGTTGCAAAAGAGTTTGACTGCTCAGCCAGCCAGGAAAGTGGCTCAAATAAGTGATCTCCCTCCAACTGACCAAGAGCACCGGCCTGCAGGAATACTGCGTAATGGGACATGAGCACCGGAGCTCTGACAGCCTGATAAATACCAGGTAAACTGTGATTATAATATTTAAAACCTTGCAGAGTACACGAGAATCTGTCCAACACCGGCACAGAAAGAAAAACCTTTCCCTCACCACTCTGGACAGGACATCTTTGCTTTGCTGACAGTTCCCCTAATTTAATTATCCTTCCTTCAGCAACTTCTTATCGCCATTTCCCAGGAGGTAAGGTTCTTTGGAGGATGTTTTTAGGGGCTCTGTTTTCAGTGATTGGAATTTAATTGTGATTTGCTGCCATTTGAATGCAGGAGGGGGAGTTGCATGGCCAGCCAGGACCACGGGCACGCAGGTGGGTGGGAAACGGCTCCTCCGGAGCAGCCGGGGCTGGATTTCAGCTCGGGGTCCTGCTCCCCGCGGGGTTGCACCTGGGGGGCGGCAGCCACAGCTACACCCTCGGCCACCCCCAGCCCTACAGTGGAGACATCTCTGGGAAGCAGGCGGGGGGCTCCAGGCACTGCCCTCGCCAGCTGTCATCCAGCATCCGTCTGCCTTCAGAGAGGTGAGGGGAAGGGACGGGGCCCTGCCAGCCCCGTCTCAGCTGTACCAGTGACCCCTCTCGCTAATGGCTCAGCCGGGGATGCCACCCTCCCGCAGCTGCTCTCCCCCCGGGGGTGATGGAGGTCCCTGCTCCAGACTGGGGTCAGTGCTGTGCTTTGCATCTCTGATGCGGGAAGTGTAGCGTGATGCACAAATTGAGCTGATGGCCAGCAGCTCCTGCCGCTCTAGCGTGGCTATTTATGGAGCTTACAAGCCCACTGAGCAGACCTCCAGCAGCACGACTTTGAGACACGTCAGGTACAACTCCACGTGAACATGCAGCACATGGGCACCCCCAAAGCTGTCACTGCTCTGCAGAGACACACCGCACACCCCAAAGCTGGATGCACCAGGGCCAGCGGGCACCCAGCCTCTTGGGACAGCAAGGACCTGCAGGCTCGATGCTCCTGCCAGCGGCGAGGTGGCCGGGCTGCTGCTCACCTGGCAGCGGCTGCTGCTTCGCCCAGCTCCTGCTGCAGCGCAGGCGGTGCCCAGTGTCCTGGCACGCAGGCTGTGGTGAGGCTGCCAGGGCAATGGCTTTGAAAGGGAATTTCTAATGACCCCTGCCAAGGGTAATTCATGGCCCCACAACAAACAGATGCAAATACACAAGCGAGAAGGGAAAGTCCCCTGGATTTTTAAAACGCTCAGTAACAGCAATACATTATTTAAAAGCTCTTCCAAGGAAAGAAAATAATTTCAGCTTAGTTAGCTTTTTAGGACAGACTAAGTAGAGAGCAGGGACAGCAGAGCTGCAAGCAGCAGGGCGGGTGGTGGAGCAAGTTGATGCACGGAGCCTGCGGCCGATGAGTACACAGCACCGGACTGCTTGGCCACACCAGCACAAGGTACCACGGTTCTGACGGGTCCCCAAACCCCAAGATGGCTTTTCCTGAAGTCCCAGGCCCCCTGAAGACAGTGTGGAGCAGCCCCCAGGCTGTCACGTAAAGCCAAGTCTGGCCCAGCACAGGCACTGGTGGCTCTAGCCAGAGCAAGCAGGGGATGAGGGGACACAGCACCCACCTCCATGCCAGGGTGCCAGGAGCATGCTGACTGGTGGTGTGAGAAACCGGCGGTGATGGACGAGAGCAAGGCGTAACAGGCACTGCGGTGCAGGAACGCACTGATGAATTAGGTGTCACTGGGTTTAATCCAGAGTCATTAGCCATGCTGAACACTCGCATATCATTTGTTAAACTAATGGATTGCTGGAGGTCATTCGGTAATAAGAAAGGGAGAGAAGGGTTATTAGTTTTTATCAGACATTAATTGGCCAAAATCGATTACTTATTTGGCATTTGCAGTGTATTAGGGGTGTTTCCTCCCCCAGACGCACCCCGGCCAGCAGAGCAGAAGGGTGGCAGTGGCTCCGTGGTGGGCACCACAGCATGGCCAGGGCACAGGACGACAACCCCAGCTGCAGTGCAGCTCTGTCCCGGGGTGGACGCTCAGGGCAGAAGCCATCACGAGTGGCTCCCATCCGCATGCTTCCCATCAGCTGGTCCTGGGCTGCAGGTCCAGGGAGGGGCAGGGGGCACCCCGTACCCGTGCAGACACCCCGCGTGCCCAGCGCACATCCTGCACCCAGGGCCGCATCTTGCCCCAGGGCAGGGCAGTGCCACGGGCAGCAGCTCCTGCAGCTCCCCCACGTCCGCCGGCAACGCTCAATGTGGCAAGGAGCGGCAGAAATGATCTGGGAACCGCTCAGGTGATACCACATTTATCTAACAAGCTTCCAAATGAAAACTAGCATTTGGACTTATTGCATTCTGGCTCAAAATTTGATTACATTTTTCTACAGCTGTAAATCTGCCTTCCTTTCTGCAACATTATTATTAAAGCCAGTATTGAATTGGTGGTGTGATACGTAAAATTTCAATCCTGGCTTTGACATTCCAGGAAGTTAAAAACCAATTACAGTGTGTGCTTTGCCTCGGGACAGAATGAATCATTGAACACAGCCACTTCACCAAGAGAAATTAAAGGTTGAAGCAGCAACATGGGGAAGGTATTAAGTTAAAAATCAAAGGTCAATTAAAGTAAAACTGAGTCTATTTTATTTTTAATATTTTGCTTACATTTTCATTTCTTTCTGATGAACAAGGAGGCAAAATAAACCTGCACTTTAATTTATTTGCCGGGTAATAAATCTGGGCTGAAGTTGGTTTCAGGAGCTAAGAGGAAACATTCAGGTGATAAAACTCTCAACCCAATAACCAGCATTAATCTCACCGTAACGAAGCCGGCACAGCAATGGGGCAGCACGCACGTCCTACCCACACCAACGGAGCCACCGGTCAGCAGCGAGGGTCCCGCCTTGCCTCCATCTTCAACCCCCAAGCCACTGCGGCCCCCCCCACAGCAAAGCGAGGGGCGCACGTGGGAGGTGCCTAGTGCCCGGGGGACACGTCCCACCACCACCATCAGCACGAGGCTGTGCCATGGCGGGATGGGCTTGGGCAGCACCAGCTGCAAAACATGGGTAACGGGATCAAAGTCAGCAGTGAGGTGTGCAAAGAGCTACGTGTCCTGCAGCCGGGACCTCCCTCGGGACCACCGAGCCCACCGAGCCACAAAGGGAGCGGGGTGCAGCAGGTCTTGGCAAAACCACACAGCACGGCTCTTTCTGCTGCTTTGGCTTTGCAGGGGGAGCGGGGGACACCCCGTGTGCCCACGGGGAATGCCCCACGCTGTGGGGCCTCTGCAGAAGGGAGCAGCCAGGGCGCGGTGCAGCATCACACCACCACAGCTTCACACTGTTCTGCTCTTGGGACTAGCCAGGGCGAGCCTTAAGCCCTGAAGCCCCAGCCTGCCCTTTTCCAAACGTGAGGGCAGGTGGGGGTGGCGGCAGCTCTCCATCCCCGTTGCCCCCCAGGCCGGAGCAGAGCACGGCCTTCTCCAGCAGCTGATCCGCCGGCCGCGGGGCAGGCTGGCACCGGCGCGGCCCCAGCCCCAGCCCCAGCCCCGCCAGCCCCGGGCCGAGCCGGCGCGATGCTCCGCGCCCCGGCGCGATGGATGGGGCGGCACCGCCGGGGGAGCCGAGCCGCGGGCAGCGCGGGCAGCCTGGGCCACGGGCACCTCCCAGCGGCAACGAGACACGCGTGTGCACACACACACGCACGCACGCACGCACACACACACAACCCCCCCAGCGGGGTGTGCGGAGACCGCGACGGGGACAGCCCCTCCGCAGCCCCCCCCCCCCCCCACGCAGGGACGGAGCACCGCGGCCCCCCCGGCCGGGCAGGCTCCCGCAGGGCTGCCACCCACCGCGGCACCGACCCACGGGCTCGGCCCCACCGCACACGCGTGTGCGTGGCAGCCCCAACGCCTGCCTTGGCGGCGTGCGGCGCGACCAGCCCCACTGTGTGATTGCCTCATCAATAAATACAGCAGACGTCTCCCGCACTCCTTGGAGCACAGAGCGCTCTGAGAGATGATATCACAGCCCATAAACTCATCCAGCGGTGGGAGGGAATCGGCACCACCCTCTGCTCTTAACCAGGCACAAAACGAGCTCTGGTTTGATGCGCAGGGGCAGGATCAGTGCCGGCACCGCACAGGACCCCACCGCGGCAGATATTTACCGACATCATTAGAGCAGCGAGCGGGGAGGCCGGTTATCTCTTGAGCTGTGGCAGAAGCTGTTGACCCTTCCTGTAAAACAAAAGATAAGTTGTACTTTCCGTTTTCTGCAGCAGTATGTCATCTGCAGATGCCTTTTACGCGTGGACTTTAATAGATAATCCATACCCTTGAAGCGGAGTATATCATCTGCTCATTACCAATGATAAATCATTTGCAAAATATTAAAATGCTTAAAGACTGTCATATAAGCTTCATGAATTGCTTTGCAACACACACACTTCTGCCTATTAAAGGACAAAATGTATTCGTCGCGGACGCAGGCAGAGCTATCAAACTCTGCTTTATTTACAGTCTGGAGTACAAAGCTATCGGAGAGGCACAGTGGTGGAGGGAGAACCACCTCCCGGCCCCGCCATTAATGCCTTTCTAGATAATCTGACCCCAGCTATGGAAACTCATTAAGGTCATTAGGAAACGCGCCAGTTCTCCAGGGAGCTGGCTTCTTTTAGATTAAAAAAGGGAGTGAGAGTGCGTGCGAGCGCTGCTAACTGCGCGGTTTATTCACATCTATACAAGTGTGCTAACCACAGGGAAAGAGTAATCTAATATATTCTCAGACAATTTAAACTCATTTCAATAAAAAAAGAATTAGACAGAAGCGAATGGCAGGGAGAGCAGATGTTACAGCATTGGTGACACCCAGAAAGACAAGCCGATAGCGCTGTGTCAGACAGAGATGGCGCTTTCAGCCCCGGACACGGGATGCGAGGGGATGCCCAGGGAGCCACACGGCCCCAGAGCGGAGGCTGGGCTGCCAGTGCTGGGTACCAGTATGCCCCCAGCTCCCAGGACACCCCAGCTGGACCCTCAGCCACCAAAGAAAGGGGCACGGGAGATGCCCGGGTTATCCCCTCCCCAGGGGTTCCTGCAAACTCTCTGGCTTGTTTGGTAAATAACGACTTTGTTATAAATATTCCATAAGCCCAGGAACTGCAGTGCATTAAAAAATTATAAGGTCCCTGCTTCCCAAGCAGCCACTCCTCTGCACCGGGGCCTGGAAGAAGTATTTAAAATTGGATGTCAGCTAGGGCCGACAGAGGAATTTGTCGTGGGACTGATGAATAGTTTGAGAAATATTCAATACCTTCAGGAAAGATCAATTTATCACAGTTTGGCTCAGACTGAGTGGAAACATACAGCCATCCACACTGCATTCGTTTATTAAGAAATTCAGGTCATTATGTTAGACATGCAGTTTCTTATTATTTTTTCACTAGATGAAACTAATGTGGAAAAAGGGCCATACGGTGCCTTGATAAATCGCTCCAGCAGCTGACGATGTGCTCATTTCCCCCAGTTAAACGTCTCCAGAAAAGAGGCGGCAAGACTAGTACCAACACAGTGAGCACTCCCAGTGGGGTGAGAGCCTCGGGAAGGACCTCAACGAGCGAGCAAATCTCAGTAGCTGCCAAATCATTTGCTTTGTGGCAGTGGTCAGTCCCTGCTCCCCAAGTTTGCGCCATCACCTCAGACCACAGGATGGATGCTGGGGTGCCACTCATCCCCCCTGCAGCAGCAAGGTGCAGAGCAGCGTGGGCTGGTGGTGGTGGACTGAGCCCCCCACCTGGGCAGCCAGTGTCCCAGGGGAGGTGGCGTGGGTGGGATGAGCCCCGCAGGGTGCTCGAGCTCTCCCATCTCCAGAGCAATTAAGCACCACCAGCTCCAAGGTGCCAGCCAGCCCTTGGTCAGGAAGAGCCTTACACCCAGGGCATTACAGCCTTCGCAAACTGACCTAGAGGGGTTGTAGGTGCAGAAACTGAGCCACCACCTCACACAGGCACAGTAAGCTCCTGAGGACCAGCACGGCGAGGAGCACATCTCATCAGCACAACACAGTGCTCAGGTGTTAATGGGAGATATCAACAGGTATCATCAGGTTCTTGTCTGCATATGACAAAAACCTGCACATAAGTTTCCTCCTGGCAGATGGAAAAAGCGATTTCATCAGCCACCCAACCCTACAGCTGCCCAGTTAGCCATCAAATAGAAGCCATGAGCATCCACCAGCCAGGCAAGGTTTGGGGAAGGCTCTCAGGACTTCCTATTGGCCTCAAAGCTTTCAATTAGGTACATATGTATTTATGAAATATTATGACAATTGAAAGCCTGTTAAGTGTTACAGTAAAAATCCCTATGTGCAAAACAACTGGGGCATCAGCACAGCCTTAACTGCTAAATCCATTTGGTAATCAGGTTAGGCTGCCAGCAAGAGGCTGGTGTCAGCGGTTTTTATTAAAAGCTGGGTTTTTGCTATAAGAGGTACTAGTTTTATGTTACCATAAATTGTCAACAGTTGGTCAGATCCCCACAGCGAAAGGATCGATACCCAGCAGAGGGGAAAAAGTGCTGAGAAAGGAAAAGCGATACTCTAATTAGAACAAAATTTAAGAGTCCAGGGGTACAGATGACAGTGCCTAATATGTTATAATTTATTGACGGCCTCCAAAGATTGGGTTTTGTTCTGGCTCTCAGAGGCAGCCGGGTGTTAATAAATATCCCAACAGACAGCAGCTGCCTGCAGGCAGGGAGCAGGCAGCTCCTCACACATTGATCCTCCACGCGACGGGCACAACCAGCAGCCATCCTCGCACGGCAGAGCCGCCGCTGGGTCAGGTCCCCGGTCAAACAAGTGGTTTTCTTGGCTCCTCTGGTTTGCACATCAGCGGGGGGGGGGGGGTCTGCTGGTGCCCCCCAAGCCAGCGGCAGGCAAGCTGCAGCCCTGTGGGATGGGTGCCTGGCCAGCCTCAAGACCAGGCTCCAGGGCACGGGGACAAGGCAGAAAGCCTGGCCCCCCCCACCCCCAGCCAGTGGTCCCCAGGGACACCCCCCACCTCCCAGGGGTGTCAGAAATCTGCGCTTCATTTTGCAATAATCTAATCCTGGCTTAGCACAGCAGTAATCCCGGCCGAGGACCCAAACATCTGTGAGCCCAAGCTCTGCACCCAGATGCAGCCTCCCCTGCTGACCCAGATTTAATAACCACTCGAGTGCTTACCTGCCCTCGCTTCATTTCACAGCACACAAAGCACATGCCATGGGACCCTCATAAACAAGCAGGCGATAAAATTTAATCACTTGAAGATCAAAGTTCTCAAGTGTTTTCCAATCATCCTCTCACCACCCTCCCAGCTAGGTTAAGGGAACTGCAGCAAGCTCTCTATTTAATAAGTGGCCATAAAAACCTGGCTGGATTGGAGAAATATTGGCAAATATAACAAACAAAAATATATTAACTCTAATTCTGTGAAGCCTTTGGCTATATTAATATCTCTTTAATGTAATCATCTATAAATAAGTGATGACCCTATGATTTAATATGACATCCATCATTCCCATTTCCATACAAGACATGAAGTAATTACTCTCTCTGGTATGCAACAGAAGGATGGGTCTCATAGGCTCTGCCTGCCCAGTGCAGCCACCAGCTCCTTCACCCAATGCCCATGGGCCACCCTGGGCGCTCAGCTCCAGCTCACCATTCCCAGGGGGATGGATGGAAACATGGATGAAAGCTGCACGTGCAGTCCCACAGCACGGGCCGGCAGTGCCTGCACGTCCCCCCAGGTCCCAGGGACATGCTGGGGCAAGGGGTAACACAGCACAGCTCTTGGTAAACAAACTAACTTCAAAATTTCTGTAATTGCAGCTGGGCAATGGGAGATCAGCAACAGCTGGTAACACATCCCTGGTTTGGGGACTGAGGGGGATTCACGGGTGACCCCCACCTGCCCCAGGCAGTTAAGCACCGCAGCAGGGGGGACGCTGACAACCAACATGTCACTTCAAAGCTTGCTGCTGCCTGAGACACAGTGCCTGTGCTGACAGCACCCTGCCCGCCTCGCTGTGCCCTTTGGCCGCAGGACAGGCGAGAGAAAGCCCAGAGCCCCCCAGAGCCACATCCCCCGGCCCCACAGCGTGGGAGGCCTGGCAGACTGGTTTCTCAGTGCTGGGACCAGTCCCGCCCCAGGAGAGCCAGGCTGCCCTGGAGGAGCCGTGCTCTCTGCTGGGGACACCGGCCGGCCACTGCACCAAACCCAGGCTTGGGCTTGGCAGTCAGACCCAGGGGACGGCAGACAGGCAGGGAGCCGCGTGTGCCCCACGTCCCGAGCTGGGAAACGCACCAGATGGGAGGAGAAGAGGCAGGTCCCAGGCTGCAGCGGGGAGCAGAGCCGGCTGTAACAGCCCCCCAGGGATACCTGTGCCCCCGGACTGGGGTGGGAGCAGCAGCCCCCAGCACCCTCCCCTGCAGGCACAGGGGCAGATGCACTGCCCGTGCCCCCAGCCCTCTCTGGAAGCAGTCAGCAGTGTCCCAACATCCCAGGATGTGCAACCGGGGACCCCTCTGGCCACCACTCTGCAGCTCTTGGAGCTGGGCCGTGGTTCTAGCACTGGCTGCTGGAAGACCACAGCAATCACAGGCACCAGCACTGTAGTTTAAGAAAGCTCAGTGCAATCAGGAGAGAAGCAGAACAGTCCCTTATATGCATGTTTTTCACTTTAGCTGGAGCTCTGCTACCAGAGGAGATGCTGTGCTCCTGGTCAGGCTCCTGCCAGCTCAGCGGGGCAGGGACGAGCTCTGTGGCACAATCTTGCCGGCTTCATTGGAAAGGACAGCAGCTCTGCGCCCTTCCAGCCAGTGCTCCAGGGCAAAGCTGCCCTTTCCCACTCTGCCCAGAGAGCTGGAGATTTCCAATGCACTGTGCAGCTTACTGCTGTCCCCAGGTCTTGAGAGGTGACAATATTCTACAGCCCTGAGACAGGAAAGCAACAAGATTTATGAGGAAAAAAATCAGCTATTGCAGGCATAAGGAGGCTGGGCTGAGGCTCTTCTTCACACCAAAAGTGTACTGCAGAACTGCCTAACCCCAGAACTGGCCAGAATAAAGCAGAAGAGACTCTCCACCTCATCCCCACCCACCCCTGCCCTTACTGACTCCCGGAGTAGATCAACCCCATGAGCAGCAGCTCGCAAGCCAATCCAATGAAAGAGAAATGCCCAACCATCCCACCCTGCTGAAGATTTGCTCTAGCAATACAGCAGAGGTGACAACCAAATAGCAGCAGCCAGCCGTGACACCACAGTAAGAGTCCACAACAAGAGTCATCTCTCTGCAACCCCACGAGAGCCCCGCAGCCAAGGACGGCAGCCCAGATAGCACAGCGTACACCAAGCTGCCTTGCCCCAGCCACGCTCTCGCCCAACAGGACCTGCCCGACCAGACCAAAGCAGCCCCAGCAGCAACGCCAAGCCTCCAAGCCCGCTCCTCCAGCTGGAGCGCTGCTTTTGTGTATTTGGGCACATATGTGATGCTGCATCTCAGAGTGGGAAGACAAAAATATGCATACAGGAGAGAGGAGGAGAGCCGAGAAGGGGAAAAAGCCTTAAGAATCAAAAATTGCATTTAAAGGCAAGTTTGTGAAGCATGAGCACCAGCCCCTACTATACCAATCTGATGACTCACTCAAGCAGGAAGATCAGAGTCCACAGTGGAAATGCCCCCTGGCAGCTCCAACCACCATGTCTTTCATTTTTCCCTCCTGTTACTCAGCTGAGATGTCATGCTGGAATGCTAAAGCATTTCGCACTCCATTCACCCTCCAGATCGGAGCCCAGGCAGCCCAGCAGCCACCAGGATGGTTACCCAGCCATGCCTGCAGCAGCCGCAGCTGGAGAAGCTCACCCAGCCAAGGGTATCACCTGCAGAAGATGTAGCCATTAGCAGAGAGAGAGGTCCTCCCTTCAGCAGCTGGGAGAAACGGCCTGTCCTCCTCCCAGTTCACTTCGTCCTCCTCAGTGGGCCGAGGCCAGGAGGCAGCAGGAGCAGCCCACCTGCATTCCCACCCAGCAGCCCATGCTCTCCTCCACGGCTGGAGAGCCACCACTGCACAACCTCCTAAATGAAAAACAATTTTTAATTAGGATGCAGAGCTAGAGGAACACACAATTAAACACTCTGTTACTATCACTCATGCACAGTTCAAGCCTCAGTTCAATAAAGAACCATTAAAGAAGGCTAATATTGAACCAAACATCATGCAGTGGAGCCACATGCTGCATCACTACAGCAGCCAGGGGATGAGGAGCAGGCTGGAGCACGGCCAGCACCCACGCTGCACATGAGGAGGAACATGGGGACGCTCCCACCGGAGCCTTGCACCCGCCAGCAAGGGGAGCACAGCCCCGGGACACGGGGCCAAGGCAGACAGGGAGGCACAGAGACCCACGGATAGAAGGAGCCAGGGCAGCCACAGCCTTCAAGCAGAGGCTTGAGCTTCCCGCAGGGACAGAACAGGGCAGCTGAGCCCAGACATGAGGCATGGCTGGATACACAGAAGAAACCCCTACCTCTGCCTGGCCAGGTATGAGCCCCCGAACCCAAAGAGGAACCAGATCACACACCCCCTACCCACGGGGCTCACGGACCAAACTCACCAGCACAAGAAGGCTCCATCCGGGTCCTGCACCCCGCTCTCAGGATGTGCCAGCAGCGGGGACCCCAGCCGAGCACCAGCAGGACCTGGGCTGCCAGGCTGTGGAGAGAGAAGCATCAACGACAGCACCGGGGAGGTAAGGCAGGAGCCCATGTCTCTCTCCTTCCCAACACACTACACCCAAAAGCAGGCCTCCAGGTTTTTGTTTCCCAAGAAGAGCAGTGAGAAGCCCTGCTGAGGATGTGGAGGAGCATCACTAAGCCCTTGCCCCACTCCCACGCCTGCGCAGGGAAGGGGCAGAGCCGCCACAGCTGTGTGGTTAGAGCCGGCACTGATCACCCCACGCACACCCCAACCCTGCCCCGAGTGACACCGCCCTTCTGCAGGGGAGCGAGTCCCACTGCGGTCGGCACACTGCAGGAGGCCCATACAAACCCAAGAGAAAAAGAAAGAGGGGTCCCCGAGCGAGCCCCACGGGGGGCCCGGCAGCAGCAGGGCAGCATGGCCCACAAGCGAGAGCAGGGAACGTGGTGAAGCTGGAGCAGTGAAGTGTGCAGCCACTGCTGCCTTGTCAGGCAATGATACAGACCTGGAAAAACGCTCACTCAGGCAGGATGCCTAGTAATAAATTTATTGTATTTTATTACATATTCCCCTTTTTGCACTTAATTCCAATTCCTCATATTCAAACTCTTCTTTCTGAAAGAAAATGATTTTTAACATAAAAATATAAATTCTGCATATTAAAAGTGCATACACCTTGAATAATAAAACATACAAATAAATAATAAAAAGGCATCGACACAGTCTCATGCACTTGTCCTCAAATAATTTAAAATTTATGGTACAATGTTCAATCCCAAGTAAAGACAGCCTGCTTTCCAGATTACTGTACAGTTCAAAAACATTAAAATACAGAAGAGAATATCAAAGGTGTGGGCAAGCCCCACGTCCCAGTATCAGTGTACAGTGATGTGACATGCAGTTTTTAGAACTGTAGATATTCCAGTGTAAAATCTGACATTGTGTCCAGAAGAGAAACTGCATTTGCAACAGGACTTAAAATTCAATTTTAACCAATGGTGAGGCACAGTTGGTGAGCAAATCTGTACAAATTAATACTTGGAAGGCCACAAGAAAATAATCTAGCCACTTGTAGCCTGTATTCCCTTGTGTCACCCTACCCAAGGCAAAGTAGCACCTAAAAATGGTTTCTTATTGCACTGCACAAATGCCATACAAACCTAACACTAACTCTTGCAACGCGTTTGTGCTGCAGGGCCTAGAGTGAAACGGAATTTGTGTTTACACTTAGTTTTAATCTGTGTCTTTTAAAAAACACTACTTGCAGATAAATTGAGTGCTATCGCCTTAAAAAAAAATAGAAGACTGCCTAAACCTTTAGACCTAATATAGATATTGTACAAGTCTTCAGGTACTTTAATTTTACAAACTAAAGCTTCTAATAGTAAATGCTTTATGGTGCTTTTATTAAGAAAACCATGTAGTACTTTCATCTCACCACAGATTAAAACTAAATTTCAGTTCCCTCCACAGATAACATTAGATACCGTCAAATTATTTTGGATTAGTAGGCAAATGACAAAGATACCAAAAAAAAAGGTAACTAAAATTATTTGGAATGTCATTTCCAAACCCTCTCCATGCCGGCTGACCAAGGGGAGCAGGCACCGAGCCCGTGGGGGGAGCGGGGCCAAGAACCTGCCGGACACCCAGCCACTGCTCAGACCGGCTGCTCTGTGCAGACAAGGGTGCTGAGAGGTGGCATCTCACGGGGGCACAGCCAGGCAGCCCCACAGGGATCCAGGATCTGCACTTCTTGCCAAACCAAACCTCGTGAGACCCCGCCATCCTGCCCCCACTCAGCTGCCCCAAGCAGGCAGCTGCCCGCTCTGCCCAGGCTACAACCCCCGCCGGCCCCGGCTGCCCCAGCCGTGCCGTGCATACAGCCACCCCGGTGGGATCTGCAGCTGGAGGGGAGCACGGCTCAGACCAGCCAACGCCACCACGGTTTTGGAGCGTGAATGGGAAGCACAACCGTCCCCGTGGGCAGCTGGGGCCCGGCATGGCTCTTCCCAGGAAGGCAGGCAAAAGACCCGTTACCAGTATGGGTAACAAACCGACAACTGGAAACTGCTCCCTCAGCACAGAAATTCAACAAAACCTCTTTTCTTTTTTTTGAGTGCTCATACAGCTACAGGTGACTGCCTCTTCTCACAACATAGAACACATCATTTAAGTTACATGGAAAATGGCAGGCTACATACAGAACACTGATCAGGTATTCCGTGTTAAAAAAGGAAAAAAAAAAAAACAATACAATACAGAAAACCAGTTTGTTCTCATTTCAACACTTCAGATCCCTTTGACATTATGCTACACTCCAGCCTTGTCAGTAATGCAGAATTCTGCAAAGGAAAGAATCAAAGATGTGCAAACAAAGCAGGAACCCAGGGACATGCTCCTATGTGCTGACGCGCAGCTGCACCAAGAAACAGAAGTACAGACTTAAAGCAGCGCTCCAGAGTCTACCTAGCAGCTTCTGATACTGAAAGCACGGTCTATGGTTTGTATTAGATGCTTGCATAGTTAGTAAATGCATGCATTTGGGTACAGCGAGAGAACTGCCATGCAAAACTGCCGTTATTACTGAGAAAAAATGGTTGATCATGCTCAAGTTTCAGCCTTGGAAAGCAAACAACCCTGCAGCTAAGATGGATGAGGGCACTTACAGTGGAATAAGTGTACTGTAATTAAGCTGCTAATTTTCTACCCTAAGCATCTTTTTTTTTTTTATTTAGCCATATTTGATAAGTTTGAAAGGGTTAACAATTTATACACCCAAAGTGAGACACTTATAAGTTACAGAGAACTGCAGGCACCAAATTGTCTATCAAATGTGATTAATACAAATAAAAGGTGCCTCTTTAATAGATGTCATTGAAAATGTGCTTATAATTTGTATACTACTAAACACTATCCAAAAGACACAGCCCAAAAAGGGTAAAAATAATTTCTTTAGGTGACTCCAGCAGGAATCCAGCACTGGAATGAAGGCGCTGCTTTCCTGCGCCCAGAGGGCCGGTTCCAGGAACAGGAGCAAGTGTCAGACTAGAGATGTGGTGTGAAACACGAGTTACACATGGCCGATGCAGGTGAGTTCAACCCAAAGTTGACTGGAAACACATCATAAAACCCTGCAGGAGTTGAAGCCTGCTTTCCGTTGGAGCTCACACAGCTGTTTGAGAACAGCGACAGAGCTGGACCTCCCCCCTTTGAAGGCGTTTCTCACCAGCGTGAGGCTGCCTGTAAACCTTTGCTTCCAGACCATCAGCTCCAAGGTCCCAGACTCCACCACCCCAAGCCAGGACCACAGCCCATTCCACACACGCCACGGCTGTGCACGACTGGCAAAGCAGAGCCAGACAGCAGCCGTTCTCATCCTGCTCAGACACCCAGCCACAAGACCTCCAGGCCCCATGTCCCATCACCCAGGGAAAGGTGGGGTGACCTTTGGAACATTGCAGAGCCCACCTCCTCCACAGGCACGAGTGCTCCTGAAGCCAAACCTGAATTTTAAGAAGAGAGGTGACCACATAGAAATGGCAGCTTTAGAACAGCCTCGAGCCTTCACTTCTTTAAGGATCAATACAGAAAGCCAAGGCAGCATTGGCATCTAGCACTTGGAAGATCCCTCTCTGGAGTGTTCCTTAGACTGTGCTACATCCTTACATCTGGACAACACGATACACATGGACAAGAATTCCTATGCATGAAAGGGCTAAGAAATAAGCCTGCTTTAAAGCAGGGAGAGAAAACTGATGTTGCTTTTCCCCCAATCACTTTAAGTAGGGCCTACAATAATCTACACTCAGTTTTATAAAGATTTACTCTACATCACTGATGGAGCCATGACTTTAACAGCAATTAGGCTTTGTTTTATACTCACAGCGAACACTTATTTCCTGGACGCACACCCTTCAACCCTCTCCTTTGCAAGGAAGTTCATATACTACTGGAAATATGTGATACCAAAAAGCGGAGATGCAGAGTGGCAGCAAACAGCTGCTTTCCAAACTGTTTTGGTACAGATAGACACAGCCACAGAACAGGGACTGCACTTCCCAGGTCCTGCACAGACATGCTTTGCACATTTTGTGCCTTATATTCAACAGGAATTACAGTGCACCCTCAAAACATTTTGCATGAGGACACCCTAAGTCAAGCCTTCCTGAGCCAGAAAACACGCCACATGCTGGCAGCCCGCCGCAGAAGAGCGGTATCTTATCTGCTTTAAGACGAGGGCATTGTCAGTACGGTCTCTTCTGCCCACACCATGCTCATTTGCGGAGCGAGGAGTCTGTGCACCAGAGCTGCTGTTTTCAGAGGGACAGGCAGGAAATCCAGTTTGGCAGCATATGCAGAGTAGATAGTGCTGGAGCTGGCAGCAATTTCCATCAGGAATTATGGGGAATACGCAGAAAAAAAGCTAAATTACAGATCATGGGATTGCAGAGGTTCAACTGCTTTTAACATCAGCTGCTGGAACACTTGGCACCAGGACCTCCCATTCCCATTTTGTCCAAATGGGAGCTCTAATGGCCATTCTCATGCCCCAAACACAAACATATCAAACTGGCATTCAGCTAAAACACCGGTTTGGACATGGCTTCAAGTTTCCTTCAGTCCAGGCATGCAATACAGGAGCAAAACCATCTCAAAAACCATATACTAGCTTCCAGTTTAAACTTCTTCAGTGAATGATGGCATGAAAAGAAAATATCATTTGATAAAAATAACCTTTCACATGTCCCACGTTAAAACACACAGAAAACTACATTGTGTGATTTAAAAGATGCCAAACCAAGTTAGCGCTAGCTACCAGAATTACATTCTTGCTAGAAGAGTTGTTACAAGAGAAGAGCCAACACAGTGCAAGACCTTAATACAGATAAAACCTTAAACAAATACTTTAACATCAACATTTCAGGAAGTAATTTAAATACTATAATGTAAAGCAAGTCTTATCGGCTCTGCTGGATATAACAAAAATAATCCAAGAATAATCCAAGTTATACATTTAAGAAGCAAGTAATGCAATCTTTCCTTCTTGTTGCTGCAATAAATGAGACTGAAACAATACCCGGGAGAAGAAATGCATCAAGGAGATGGTCGCGTTCAAGTTTAAAAACATAGTCCAGGGCACAGGGTCCAGCACACTGTAAAAACATGCAGGCAAATGGCATTGCTTCTGGGTTGCGTGAAGGTAAGTACTGTAGGATGTCATCAGGACAGAGCAAGGGTTATACTGCAGGTGGGCTCACTGTCACACACTGACCAGAGCTCTGTGGCTCCACACACACTGCCTTTTCTCCAAGGTGTCAGCTACCCCCAAAAAACACTTCCCTCCAAAGCTTGCTGCAGATGTGTGCTGAGCCGAGTACAAAAAGTGATTGCGGAGCAGCAATGTGCCCAGCAGACCTGGGGGCGAGGCTGCTTGCAGGGTTGTCAGCACACCAGCTCAAGAGAGGAGGTGGAACAGACTAGCTCAGAGTAACTACTTGTTAGAAGGCTATTTGTTACGGAGACAGAAAAGATGTACAAATAGGTCTGTCCACAAGCTAAGCCTGGAGAAGCTTTGCTGAACACAACTGTATGACAGGCAAATACCTCATTTGGAAGACAAGCGTGCCCAGCACACTGCCCAGCTGCTGCATGTCGTGACCTACACAACAGATTGCTGCTGTACACAAAGGATAAGCAGCACATTAATACAAACTCATGAAATTAAAAAAAAAAATATTACACCACATGTATATAAAAGGACTTGAGGAATCCACCTTTTAAGAAGAATCTTAAAGAACTTGAGGAATCTCCCCTGTAAGAAGGGCATGTAAACAAAGACATCACCAGATGTAGTGTTTTAACCCTGATAGAGACTGTCATCTGAACAAGAATGGGGATCGCTTCGCTAAGAGACACACGGAAGCGAGATCCGCCGGGGAAGGTGAGAAGCACACCAAAGGGAAGAACGTAGCAGCACTCTGGAGAATGTGAAAACTGCTCTGCGGTATTTTGGTACAGACCCTCCAACCCACATGAAGAGGCTTGTTCAAAGCATGCTCAGAGAAGGCAGAGAAGACAAGACAACACTTGGCTTACCTAAACATTACTCCTATAAATAACGGATGCTATATTTACATCACTACGATTAAGCATCTGAGCACATTAGGAAACGCTTCTTCTCAGGAGTTTGACCAGGGGTCCTAACAGCATCACTGCCATTCAGGTGCATGAAGACAGCTCTCCTACGGCACTGCAACCGTCTCCGACCTAGCACTTTCACAGGTACGAGCTGGCAACCAGCTTAGTGATTTCTTCCGTTGCTTAGTATAGTGGTTCAGAAGAAAGTAATTAAAGAGGACAGGGTAGAGGTTGCCTTAGGTATGGACAGAGTAAAACTCTTCATAGACGTAGCAACAAAAAAATGCAGGTTACATTTCGTGGAAAAATAAACAAAACCAAAAGCTTTCTGCTGTTGGAATGCAAAAGTGAAATCCATTACAGACACGCGTACACATGGACACACAGGTACCTTTCTGTCCATCCACTAATGCTAGTCCCTCCTATACTGGCTGAGAATATACCTGAGAAAAAACATTAGTGTTGAAATATTGCCCTTTAGAAGCTTGAAAAATGGAGGGGAGCAGGGAGAGAGGGTTGAGAGAGAGCATAAAGAAGCGGCAGTCTCTCCAGTTTCCTTCGCATCCTCCACAGCTCAGAACAAGGCCATACACCAGCATGGACACAGCCTGCTCAGAACAAGACCAAAGGAATATCAGTTCACAGCTCTACAAAGCACACTAGTGTCAGTACAACTGGGTTTCAGATTTCAAACCTTGAATCTGAAGAAAGTTGTTGCATTTTCTATAAAGAGACTCCTGTACAAGTGCTATGGGACAGCTGCATTCATGTTCAACAACGACTCCAGCTAGACTACTTGCATCAGTGCTGGCTGCCTGTGGCTATTTGGTTTGATGGCAGAATCAAAAGGCGCTTTAACAACTTGCAGTTAACTTCTCCTCAAAACATACATTAGGCACATGAACAAAAAAACAAGAGCTCAGAATAAATTAGCTTCTCAGCAGAAAAGACACCTGGATTGCAGCATTTCACTGAGGTTCCAGAGAAGGCCGTACAGACACCTGCATGCTGGAAGGTAATTTTTTCAGCGGCTTGTCAGCAGACTGTTTGCCACTGGAAGGAGGAGACTGGACTCCGGGATCTAGCTGGGAAGACTTAGACTTGCGACTGGATAGCAGAGAATGTTTATTCGGTGTGGCATCTTTTGGGACAAGTTTTTCTTTTGTGGTAATGTTGGCATTGGTTTGAGAGGCTGGTGGGACAACACCTTTCTCCGATTTGTCTTCCAGCACATTTTTACTGCCTGACTTGGAACTGCCACTCACTGTCTTTTTTGAAAGCATCGTTGTCTTTCCCAGGTCTGCAGACCTCCGGGTCTCTTTCTGCCTTAAGGCTGATTTAAAGAAAGACAATCCTTTCTCTTCCGACTTGCTGTCCCTCTTCAAACCAGAACGCACTCCAACATTTGGAGACCGCAGGTTGGCCATAGAGGAACTCCGCACATGCTTGCTGTCTACTGCCCTGCTGTCACTCCTAGAGTGGCTTATCCTTGGGGAGCTCGTTCTTGAACTGCTGGTAACACTCGTTTTATCTGACCCCAGACTTATCTTAGAGCCCTCCCTGCTGAGGCTTCGGTCTGAAGTCCGGCTCTTCCCAGCAGAAGAGCCCTTAGTCAATGAGCCTGATGGGGTTTTCTTGGCAGCTGTGGAGGATGGAGAACCACCTGACTTTTGCTTCTGTTGAGCCGACGGGACAGCCACCTCAAGGGGCTTCGTGCTATGGTCCTTCCTAGCCTGAGTGGGAGCAGGAGACCCGTGTCGCCCACTGGCCCTAGAGGAGTCCATCTTACTTCTAGACCGGGAAACTTTCTGGGAACTCTTTAGTGGAGGAGAAGAGTGAGAGACTTTGGTCTCTTGGGTAGATAAGACTGTCCTTCCCTTCCTCAAACTTTTGTCTGGCTCAGAAACTCCCTTGGAGCTGTGAACCTTCTTAGGGGTGCCATCTGCCTTCTCTGCAGCCAGCCCTGTCCCACTGGGGGCTTTCACCTCCTTGACTGGAGAGCTATCCACAGAATCACTCTGATCAACAAAGGCGATTTGATTGTTGTTATCAAAAGGGTCCAGAGCAGGGTGATTCCTGTCTGACTGCGCAGAGCTTTTACCATACCCATCCGAGAGATCTGAGCTAGATGTCCTTACAACAGACTCTTCCCTGAATGCCCCTTCCATGACAGCCAAGGGGGCTCTGCGAGCCGTCCTGTGCTCTCGCCGACTGCCATCACAGGGCTCTAAGTAGCTACTAGAAAGATTCCTCAGGCTGCCGAAGCAAGAGGTGGAGACTTTATCATCAGCCGCCTCCCCAATCTTCTCCAGGGTGGAAGCAGAGGTATGTACAGGGGAATCTCCAGAGAAGCGGGATGGAGAGTTGGAGCGCAACTGCAGTTTTGCGGAGAGCGACCACGAGGGCCTGACACCATTTTCACTCACTGCCAGGGGGCTGGTGACAGAAGATCTAGATGACAAGCTCTGACGCTGGACACTCCTTACAAAGGGTCGAGTTGAAAATCCACCTGCAGAGAAAGAGAGCCATGTCCTCAGTATGAAAGGCAAGCCTGCATCGGTTTATCCCACCCATCCACAGATGATATTTCCCTAAGAGTCAGACAGCCCACCTACACCACATTGTATGCCTATCCCTTTATGCCTGCTGCAGACACAGCTTCTTGCTCAAAAGCTGATTAAGGAATTCAACAACTGTTATTTGCTAGTCATCACCCAGAAGTAACTCTGAAGTTTTAACTGAAAATCCAGTTTTTCCTCTCATCCCTGAGCAGCAGGAGACCAAACACATGTTGGTGCACTTTGCTTGGAAGTCCTTGAAACTAGCAATGAGTTCACCAACTATGACTGTGCTCCCAGAAATACATTTTTCTGTATGAAAGAATATTTTCCCATGCCATCCTGTAAAAGGCAAAGCAGGGTCCCTACCTCTTTAGATAAAGCCTCTCCCCAAGAAGGACTTGGGGGTATTGATTGATGAGAAGAAGCTCAACATGAGCCAGCAGTGTGCGCTTGCAGCCCAGAAAGCCAACCATGTCCTGGGCTGCATCAAAAGAGGCGTGACCAGCAGGTCGAGGGAGGTGATCCTGCCCCTCTACTCCACTCTGGTGAGACCCCACCTGGAGTACTGCATCCAGCTCTGGGGGCCCCAGTACAGGAGAGACATCGAGCTGTTGGAGCGAGTCCAGAGGAGGGCCACAAAGCTGATCAGAGGGCTGGAGCACCTCTCCTATGAGGAGAGGCTGACAGAGTTGGGATTGTTCAGCCTGGAGAAAAGGCTCCAGGGAGATCTAATTGTGGCTTACCAGTACCTGAAGGGGCCTACAGGAAAGATGGTGAGGGACTGTTGATCAGGGAGTGTAGTGACAGGACAAGGGGGAATGGGTTTAAGCTGAAGGAGGGTCAATTTAGATTAGGTGTTAGAAATTCTTTACTGTTAGAGTGGTGAGGCACTGGAACAGGTTGCCCAGAGAGGTTGTGGCGGCCCCATCCCTGGAAGTGTTTAAGACCAGGTTGGATGAGGCTTTGGGCAACCTGGGCTGGTAGAGGGTGTCCCTGCCCGCAGCAGGTGGGTTGGAACTAGATGATCTTTAAGGTCCCTTCCAATCCAAACCATTCTATGATTCTATGTATTTGTATTTAAAAACAAAGTACAACAATAAGCATTTTAGAAATGTGACTGCCATGACTAGATCTGACAGTTACAACACCACCGCTGCAGAGACATCTCTCTACCCGCTTCAAAATGCTCAGACTGTCCCCTGAAGCGCCACATTTTCACAAGTTACAAGGCACTAAGTGGAGGAGCCAGGCAAAGCCAGGAACAGAACAGTTATTTGCACACACAAGTGAATTTGCGTATCTTCACACTTCCTGGGAGCAGTGTACAGCACAGCAACAGACAATTACAACTATGCTCAGCTGTAGCAGTATGTCAGCCTCCCTGCAAAGGTGCTGTAGTGAAACCCAGAAAAAAGCCACAAACACAAGTTCTTGAATGAGAGGCTTCCTTTGTTTGAAAGGTTCCTTAAGGTTCCTGTCCTGCTCTTCTGCATCCTTTCATATCAAAGCTTACCTGCTCCAGAACCCATCTGCTCCTACCAACACAGTGCCCGCCTCCCCCAGCTGCTAGAGTTACTGTCCCTTGTAACTACATGTTTTGCAGCTATTTTAGTAGGGATCTTGTAGCAGAAAGACTGGTGGCCCAGTATCCCCCACACACAGCAGTGTTGACACACACCATCATCTTCACTCCTTTCCCCAGTCAGCTCTACTGATTCTGAGAGCGAAGCCAGAGACGTGCGTCGTGATGATGCTGCCGAAGCAACGCTGGGCTGCTTGCTACCAGGAAGACGGCTGACCCAGTGCTCGCAGAGCGAGGAGCTTGTAGAGCCTGCAAGGAATCAGGCACAGAGATCAGGCCAGTAGCATGCAGATGCAGAACACGTGAAACCTCAGAAGGCCACAGTCAGGTACATACTGCACTGCTTCAACAGACACCTGGAGTCCGGAGCTGTCCCACACAGCCACAGCATCCAGATACTGCTGAGAAAGTATGCCTCTTACGAAACAGTTATGGTCGTAAGTGAAAGACAGAATTGCACTTGTCCCAGTATGCTGTGAAGCAAAAGAATCAGCACAACAGCACGCAGGCAGAGGGCAGTCCGTGAGCTGCCACAAAAATGCAGCGCAAATCCGTTCCTTTCCAAAGGCAAGTCACGAAGCCTGCATCTGCCCCAGCTCACCCCAGATTCAACCAACACATTCAGCTGCTGGCTGCCTACCTGAGACCAATGGTGCTGTTGGAGGGAAGGAGCTAATCACATTTTAATATCACGGTTTTGACAAGCTCCGAGTAGAATTACCCATGGGGGTGGAGGGAGGTTCCCACATCTCCCCAGCCTCTTTGCCACAACTACCCTTAACAGAAGAGTGTGAGTTTCCTACGGCCTCTCAAGCACAGCAGCAGACTGAGACAAGCCTCGCTGAGTTCTGGGACAGAGAGTGGGGGCTTAAGCAGAACTGGGCACAAATTTCTTCAGAAGGACAAGCTATCCATGAAAGATAAACTACAACCACTTCTTGACAATGCCAGCGGGGTTTACCTGCCACAGAGCTGTTAGCAGACCATGATGGGATTGCTGTGCGTCTCTGGTAGAAAAGAATATAAGCTGTCTGCTTGCAGACTTCATTTTCAGAAAGTTGCTGAACATCACTGTCATCGAAGCAGTACCACTGGCCATCAACTGAGTTTTTGCAATATGCTGAGAGAAAATACATTACTATTAGACTTTCCTCACTCCTACTACTCTCAGGTTTGCTGTATGATAACTTAAACATGACCTCACCTGCCACAATGGACTCAGAAAAATGAAAGGAACAGATTTATTCATGCAACATATACTCTTCCAGTATGACTGGCAAGATTAGGGCCCGAGGCCACCAAAATACAATAAACAGCTCACGTGTCAGGATTTTCTCTGTCCAACATTACTGCTTAGAACAGAACACTATTTGGGGTGGCTCCATTCGCTTCACATTCTGTTATTTGTGGCAGTCTGCCTCCATCAGTGAATCTCCTTCTGACTGAGCTCACCCACGACAACACAACCCAGAGATGTACATAAAAGGGCAAAACCAGACACACATGTTTTCTGGGCTGCTGTATGAAATCATACAGATTGAAAGAACCATCAAGAAACTTTGTCTATCTCTGGCTACTCTGCTGGAACAAGTAAAGAGGAATTCATAAACTGGATGTGCACGTAGGCAAGGTGCAAATACTTCCTATGTATAACAGTCTCTTGCAACTACAGAAGATGTGTTGAGTGGCCAGGAGCATTTTTGAAACATGAAAAGACAGTTACATACTCTGAAGGAAAAAAAAATAGTAGAGAGAAACATGCAGTAAGGTATTTAGGCATTGTTGCATTCTTCAAAGTCATAAAAGTTACCCTTCCAGTGTTATATAGCCAGCCCTTGTTAGTTGAGTTAGGTTCTTTTGTCAAGAAAAGTGAAGAAATTATGGACACTCAATAGAAAAAAAAAAAAAAGATAACCGTTTTCTTTCTGAAAGGACCCAACATACAGAATATTGCAGGATACTTGCCTGTATAGTGTCCTCCTTGCATGGTGCCATGATGATTGCAGACAGCATACAGATCATAGATATAATCCTCAGGATCTCTTCCAAGACCATAAGGTCTCCTCCAGGGTGACCAGTGAGATGGCAGACTCCAACTGCTCTGACTACGTTTAACAACATGAGGAGTCATGTCCAAGCCACTCAGGGGGAATTTAACCATGTTTTGAAGTTTCATCCTTCGGTCTCCTTCCTGTGCAAACACAGAATAGCATGAGCTGCAGCGGTAGTGACGCCACCATGCTTGGGGGGAACAAAAGCCCAGGAGAGGAAAGCATAGTGCAGAACAGCTGCGTCTGAAGAGGTGGTCTGGTCAGGTCACTCCCTGGCTAAGCAGCAGTCTTCCAGCATCACTGCAGACATCCTTACCTGTCTAAACCTTTTGAGATGTATGATGAGAACATCAGGTAAAGTCCAGAGGCTCAGTGTGATGCTACCCTGCTGCAGCTGCTTGCAGTGTGGGCATCGCCATGCATCATCTGGGGCAAGCTACAAGGGAGAGGCATGAATGGTATTAGTTTTCAAATTCCAAGGCAGCTTTCAGTAAGCCACTGCTCCTCTGCTGCCCCAGGCCCACTGCAGACACTGACCCCTGCACCCCATCTACCTCCAGCATTTATCAAGCTCATTGGAAATACAGGGTTCCAAATGATGCTTTTCAAAATAGTGAAAAGCAGAGACACATGCACCTCACACAGGAGGCACTTCCCACTGCAAGACAGAATTCAGCTAGCTCTGCTGTTCAGAGAAGCTATTTCCACTTTATAAACCCCAATTCCTTTGAAGTGGGGGAGAAGAAAAAACAAAGGCAAAAAGCAGGCAGGCTTGGCAGCCTGAGTAAAAGTATTCTCACAAGAAAACCAGCAAAGAAAGAATCAGAACAGCAAGAAGACAGGTGTACTTTGAATTTTATCTCTGACACCTCACTGCCCTCTGGAAACTCTCTTCCTCCCTGTGTCCCAATGGTACAGAATTACAAACTGCAGAGATTTTCATTGCTCACTGAGAAGAATGTGTCTTTTCAAAGACACAAACACAACACATGCTTTCCTCCACAGCCCAGTGCTCAGAAAACTCAGAAGCCAGAGAGTTTTAAGCTGCCAAGCAACTTTTCCCTCACCTCTGAAAGAAGCGACAAGAGAGGTTCCAAAATTATTGAAGCTCGATCACAGGTCCACAGTCCACCTCTAGGACCATCCCTTTTTACAGCAGATTTAGAGACCTCTGGCAGAGAAATGCAGGTTGCTTACATGTTTCGGTTAAGGGCCAGATCAGACCCATCTCTAGTCTGCCCTGTGGCACACCATCACTCCTGCCACTTCAACCTCCTCACATCACTAGCAGAGCAAGAGGAGGAGAGCGGCCCATGCTTCCAGAGAACTGAGCTCAGCGGTCACTGTGCTGCCATTCAGGGGGGTCCCACTCAGTGGGGGTTGCCTTGAGCCCACCGCAGCCCTGCTCAGGCTTGGAAACACACTCCAAGACAGAGCAGTACATTCCCACAAAGAAGCCATGTTGTTCTAACCCTTTATAATATATGCCAGAAAAAGGCATCACTATTTCACATGGAGGAAACTACAGAATAGAGGAGCAAGTTCTCATATCAACATGGGGGGGTTGCAAAAACCCAAGAAGCAGTACCTCCCACAACTTTCTCTTAACTGCAGAGAAACTCTGTTAACAGGACTGGTAACTAGTGTTGTTACAAATTTATTTTTCTGTCTCAACAAATGGGTGTATGCAGAAAACAGCTACTCTGCTGAGTACAGGAGTTCATGCAGCACATGGACCAGCCAGACCTTCTGAGTCCTGGCTGCTATACAGTCTTGTCCCTACCTGTTCCTCTTTGGTGTACAGTTGGAAACACTGAGATAAAGTGCAGGTCTGAGGTTGATGATGAAGCTCTCTCTGCTGGCGGACACTGTCGGAGTCTGGAATATATTCCTCTTCCGTATTCACAAACAAGCTGCATCAGGGAGACAACACATTTACCACCACATCCACGCGCTCCCCACGCTGCCGAGGAGCAGTTCTGAAGGTACAATTAGCAGCTCTTTCCTGGATTTGTCCCATTACGTGTGAGTGAGAGCTGACTGGCAAGAGATCCTGCCAGGGCAACACAACTGAACACAGCTTCAGCAGGCACCCACTGCAGTTTCCCTCAGACAGAAAAAGCTACTCACTCCCCACAAACTTTCTCACACAAATACGATCTGTTGGGAAAGGAGCCACAGGCGAGACACCTGCTCCAAAACCCCGGCTACAGAGAAAAGGTCTCCAACATGGAGCAAGTCTGTCCCTGGGGACAGGGGCCAGGCACAGGGGGGACTTTGAGGGGTCTCATGTTTGCTGAAGGGTCCACAATTCACACAAGCAAGCCGCAAGCATCGATGTTGAGGTGAACACACTTTAAAGCTTTCTACTTCATACTTACTAATCTTTAGTTTCTTTGTCCCATTCTACCACTAATTTCACATGAGCAGTTCCCCCCTGTCCACATGACTTCAATGCCCTAGAGAGAGGAGCAGACAGAAGTTAGACCACCTTTCAATCTGAAGCCTACGTTACCTTTTACATACACATAACTTCTCTCCACTAGCCCTTCATCCTTCCTCCACTCCCACACAGCTCAAGTTTGCAAAGGAGTAAAAGGAATTCATACAGCAGAGAACATGGCAAAGCTGGCAAACTGCACTTACCTAAGTACATTAGTTCTGTAAATGAACATACAGTTGTTTACAGAACAGGCATCTACAGAAGTTTCTAAAGAAAAAAAGTCACTAAAATTTTTAAAAATGGGGGGAGTAATACTTTCATTCTGTTCTCTGTTTTCAAGGAGGACAGACTCCAGATGGCATGATGCAGAACTGAGCAATCCTCACACAGCTTCTTGAGGACACTTAGTCATTTCACTGCTCCTCAGGCCTGTGAAGTCCATTCTACACATCCACACCAAGACTGTCCCTTTCTGCATGGCTACACACCGAGTTCCCAGCTGACAAACCTCCCTCCACCCCTGGGAACGAGGACCAACTCACCTTTCCACTGTTGGATGGCAGAGGGGTCGCTCCTCCTGAGGTAGCAAGTACGTTATGCCCACAACACTGACCACTCGCAAGCTGAACGGGCAAACCTGCAAAGAGAGTAGAAGCCATCTCAATGGCTCAAAGCCAACTTACCTACATGCAAACCCGCTCTCAGCACCAGCTGACATGTACTTTATTCTAGAATGTGTGTTTTACATGAGAAAGCAAATGCAGAACATCTCAAATACACCTATGCCAAGCAGCTAACAGAGGGGTGAGGTACAACAACTGAGGCTTTGTACTCAACTACTTCTCTTTGGCAACCAGAAAAGACACCAATCTTCACCCTTCTGCTCTCACAGGGGGTTTCTCATCAGAAACACGCAGTCACTAAGCAAACATTTCAGCTTTTCTTTTAAGCAACCACCACCAACCAGTGGATTTCCAGTGCAGACAACAGCACTAATCTCTCAAGTATTTCTTGGGGGTAAGGAAGTGAAGCACGCAATTTCTTCACCTGATCAGTCTAATCTTACTTGCATCTTTCAGCAAAGAGACAAAAGCACCAAAGAGGTGGAATACCAGACTTGGACATTATTGCACAAAGAAATATTGGGAAGCCATCAGTTCAGCATGTGCACCATGTTTACCACTCCAAGTAACTGGCTTCCCCTTTAGTCCACGTCACACAGAGCTGGAAGTCCCAAAACAGACGAACCATTTGCCTCACCTGCATGCAGGCTGCAGGCCGCAGGAAATACTGCATCTTCTCCAGAATTTCCTTCTGCAGAATATCCCAAGCAATTGTTTTTTCCAAATGCAACACAAAGGGCAAGCCAAACCTACAGGAAGGAGTAGCATTGGAGGGAGCAATTAAAAGATTATTCTGTTTAGCAATCAGATCCCCAAACTCTTGACAGTGCCGCTCTCCTCACTCTGCACCTATGGAGCCTGGCATGCTTTGGATGAAACTCCCCAGAAACAAGACATTTAAAAGCTTGTCTCCAGAGGAGAGGCACTTAACTTTGAGGAAACACTGTTATGGCTGCCCACGCAGAGGGCCCTTTATAACAAGCTGCTGCTCTGCACTCAAGCAGCTTGCTGCAGGCTGCAGAGCTTTGCAACCTGGCTGGGATAACTTTTTCTGAAGCAAATTTCAGTGGCTGAGATAGTTCTCAGTCTGCAGTTGGTACAAATGCCTTTGCCACAGTCATTTTTCACTTTTTCCCTACCCCGCCATTTGCACTCAATTAAAAATTTCCACACAACAAGACATGGTCAGACATGTTCTGCTCTCTGAAACCAGATAGAGAGGTGGTACAGCCTTCCAACCACTCTGCATTCACCACTTTCCAGTAACACTGGACTATTTGAAGTTCACCAAAATTAGGAATATTTTGCTGCATTCATTAATGTTTTTTGATCAACATATTCTTTAGCACCTCATGCAAGCTAGGAATGCAAGCTGTTGCTCCTTCACTTGTGTTTTCACTGCAGAGCGAGTAAAACCAAGGCCAGTTAAGGAGTCAGCCAGAAGAGTAACTCTAACTGTTAAGTTGCCAGTTACCTTTTGCTCTGCTGTCCAGTGCACGCTCTGTTACAGACCAGCAAGACAATCTTGTCATTTGCTGCTGGCTTAGTAGAGGACTGTTCCAGTTTTCCAGACTTCACTGTTCCTTGAGAGTAAGATATTGTTCGGGAGTGCTCAGTGCCACATTTCAAGTTATTCAGGTTATTGTTCACATGTATTCCTGAAAAATTAGGAGAAAGAAAGCATTTTGTTATATTTGCCTTTAGTGCCCTGATGCCCCCCTCAAGAAACCCTCCTTCGGCTGCATAGGAGCAGGTCAGTATGGAATCAAGATCATTTTTATCATTTGCATGAAGGCTTCAAAGAGCAATTACTTTCCATAACAACTATTTCTTTACAGAAAGAAATTATATGCAAGTGCTCACCTAACTGATTTTTCACAGCAATTTGTACAAGCACTTACAGCTTTGTCTGCCCGCAAGAAAAACTAAAGTGACAGAAACCCTACTTGTTACTTCCAATAATAAAATTTGCCTTTGATTACGCTCCATCTACTCAGGATGCAATTATTCCCTTTCACTGAGAGGGAGATGCAGAAAAGCTGAGGTTTCTGAGCTTTGAAAGAGAAAGTGTTTGTTCATTCCTGAGACTGTTTATTCATCACTGGCAACCTGATTTTAAATAACACAATTTCAATGGCTTCATCTGGTCCCTAGCAGGTCTTTAAATTAAGCCTGACAACAGATTTCGCATTAAGCCTGGCCTCCAGAATTAGCCCTGAGAAGAGGGAGAAAGGAGTGTACATCGCTTCTCGATAACCTCCCGGCTGACACACCATTAAGTCTGCTGGAATGAGTCTGGACAAAGTGAGAGTTGAAATCAATACACCAGAACATCAACTATTTGTGGGACTTTTATTCTCGAATACATCCTTTTCTAAAACAAGCATCCCTCACCTAGTCAACCAAGGTGGGCATTAAGCAGAGTTATTGACTTACCTCTCTGACTGAGGATACCCTCAGGCCTAAATACCTCTGGGGTCTCAAAGGCAAAAATGCAGTCGCTTTCATGAATGGTGTCCAGGTCATCAGTATCGCAGAAGGAACGATGAAACCCATCGTAGTACATCTCTGTCAGCACGATCTAGAGTCAGCAGAAGCAAAACAGAACCCATTAAACCACCCATGCCTGGTCCAGTCGAGCTGCCCTGTCCCTAACTGGGATTTTCCTGCTAAGGGATGGCATTCCTCAAAACATCCTGGCATCAGCCAGGAACAAGGAACAGTGAAAAGGACTGCCATAAAAAAGCAGCTGGGGTAAAGGCAGCACATGGAGAAGTTTTGGTGGGAGCCGACAGCTTTCCTGAAGCTCTTCCTACAGAGGAATTCCCCATAGGTGTCCGATGGTTCCCTCACTGCCAGCCTGCATGGATCTCCGTGTAATCAGGCAGAAGGTCTGCACACTCCACTGATGGCTATCCCACTAGGCTTCAAAAAGCCAATGCGCAGGGAAAAGCATGATCCAGATTACCACTATTCTGCTTCCCCCATTCAGTCATGGGCACCAAATTTCAATTCCTACATATCCAACATGGGATGAAAGCCTCCACACTCCCTCTCGCTGAAGGGAGGGCACGTGGGTGACGAGACCAGCCCGTTACCTGCTCCGTGGGTATCTTGGTTTCTGAGGAGACAGCCTCCCGCAGCCTGGCCACCGTCCCAGAGATGGGCACTGCCACCCCGATCCGCATGCAGTGAGAGCACTTCCCCTGGTACACCACGGTGACATAGAGCGGCCTGCAGAGAGCATGGGAGGCATTGCTGGGGCTGGGCTGGGCACTCCTTGGCAGCACCTTGAACGCAGTCACCCACACCTGGGTGCATCCAGGCTGTACGTCAGCTACAGGGCCATCTCAGCAGTCCAGATCCACCTCACACTGAAGTTATGCTTGGCCACAGCCAGACAAATATGTCTGATTTCCAAAGATTCCTTTCTTACCACATAGACTGATGTTACTTGTTCCCACAAGCAGAAAGTCTTCTCAAAACAACCCCACGAAGTTAAAAATAAAACTCTCAATTAGAAGGCAACCAGAATTTTCCAACAAGGATCCTGTAATGCAGCTTAGGACAGCCCAAGGCAGTGCCTTAAAGCAGAGAGCTGCTGCTGGGAACAGCTGCTCCAGGTTGTCTCCCAACACTCGACCCTGCCTCCAACAGCAGCCAGAAGTACTACCTCATGAAGAGAAGAGTGAGGCAGCTAGCCCGGGACACCTTTCTTGGAAAGCCCCACTCAGTCTCCAATCAGTGGCAGAGCAGGGACTTCTGAACCAAATGTGACATCATATTAAATATGTTCTTTCATTACTTTGTTCCATTGCCTCTTGAACCCATATACATTTTCTGAACCCAAAACATCAGGTGAAGGAGTTGCACAGCAAAACTACCTGTTGTATAAACAAACATCTCTATCTTCACGCTGAACTTTTTATCTGGATTTCTCTCTCCCAGGAGCTTTTTTTCTTTATTGGCAACAACTGTCTTTCAAAAAAACAAAAGTGTTTTGCAGAAAAGCTTCTAACTTCACTTTTTGAAATTTGAGCGATCAGTGAGACTGTTCTAAAGAAAGTAAAAAGATTTTTTCATCCTTTTCCTCTTTTTAATTTTAAAATGCTATAAATTAAGTCAAAAGCAAGATATTTTGGTTACTTGAATAAAAAAATTTTAATTCCATATATGGGAAGTTGAGGGTGGGGGCAGAGGGCCATTCTGAAACAAGTAAAAGGCTCAATTTTCCAGTTTACCTGCAAAACAAAAAATTAAAGCCTCATATAGTCCCATATATCTTTTTTAAAGACTTACCAGAGAGATTTTGCTGACATCTCTCTTCCTTCTGTAGCAAATTAAACAATGCTATATGCATGGGAAACAGCCAATATTAAGTTCAAGACAGTTACATACCGTGTATGAGGCAAAGGAATCGGCAGAGAGATGCAGAGAAAAGGGTCAAAGGTGTTACTCTGCTTCTGGCAATGAGGGCACGTCAGAGAAGACCTAGTACAAATATCAATAATAGGGCAGAGTTATACCTCATTTCATCAAGAATGGATAAGTCATCAAATCACAAATAACAGCCTTTGCGTGTCAACTTGGCTACCCCTTTCTACTCTTCTCTCTCCATACAGAGTAGCTCTGCACAAAGGTTGTATAGACACAGATGTAAATGATGGGATCCTGATTTCTAGATGCTTTTAAAGTAATTAGTCTCAAAGTTCATTACAAGGCACACCAGAAGACTTCCCTCCAGCCACTGAGTTTGGCTTTTAATAAACATCACTGCAAAATTAATAATTCACCAACAGTAGCTCCATCATGGAAGACCTGAAAGGGTTTTCTTTTTGTGGAGAGGGAAAGTGACAGAAAAGAGATTGCAACAGTCAGCACTGCAGGCGTACAGATCTCCCTCACTTGGAAGGGAAAAACTCCAGACAATACCCCTCTCACATTCAGAATCAACCTGCACCTTACATTGGCTTCGTGTTTTATACCAGGCTTAAGGTTTCTCCTTTCCAAAGAAAGCCTTGGCAAATACTGGGGAGAAAGCCCAGCATTATAATTCTTATAGCAGCACAGATATAAGCCATCAAGGAACACTGGAAGTTAAGCTGTTTTCTTGTATTAGTTCTGAAATTAGAAAGCTCCTTTCCCACAAAGCATGGGAAACTCATGGGAAAACCCTGAGGGGACAGTGAAGGATTCAGCTCAGAATTCCCAAGTGTCAGATAGCAGGAACTCTGCAAGAGACCTGGGATCTGTAACTCCTCAGCAGCCTCCAGGCACCTCCAGATCTTGCCACAGGCTCCTGCCTCTGAAGAGCCAGGGTAAGCCTCATAGCACTGAGTTGTTCTGGGTCTTTGCTCCACTGAGCACTGACTTGCTTTCAGGATGCATCAGGGCAGATGAAGAGGTGGTACATACTGTAGATTTTCACAGAATATACCAAATTAGTGAATATACCAAGTAGTGAAACTCACTGTCTCACAAGATCTTAATTCAGTTTTCATTCAGCAGGAATTCAGAAATGGCTATTAACACAATGATGCCAGTCTTAACTGCACTGGGAGCTAGCATCAGGGTAGAATTATACTGGGGTCACCAATACATGCAATAATGCCTCAAAATTTACAAAATATCATACCTGTACTGGGCTTGAAAGAGTTCCTGCACAAAAGTACTACTGATTGGAAAGGCTGGTCCCTCAAGCAGTACATCATCCTCCAGCGGTGGCTAAAAGAGAAGAATAAACCCTAAGAAGCACACTCAAGTGTGAAATGCATCGCATCAGGTGGCTCCAGTACTCCTAGTTGAATTTGTGCCCTCCTTGCCCAAAACCACCAGAAAGATGTCACAAGATTGTTAAATAACAAGTGCGCTCTGCTCACACATGTGGTTATGCAGGAATGTGAGGTAGCTAGGGCAGCCCAAGGAAAGGCAGGAATCTCCCACCAGATGATGTGTCTGGCAGCCGCTCCCCATAATGCCTCCCAGCTCTTGCAGAGCAGTATGCAACCATTCACAAATGACTGTATTAGGGAGCACTTGCCAGGGATTAGTAAAACAGCTAGTTACATTCACAGGGCCAGAAACAAACAGTATTTTAACCCAAGCTTTTGTTCCATACAAACTATCGGAGTTGAGAAGCCAATAGGGAGATCTAATTTAAAAGAAAGACTGCATGCAAAGTTACAGCTACTCTCCTGTGCTAGCTCCCAGCAAAATCCCTTACCTTGAGTGGAGGCATGCCACTGTAATTCACTACATTGTTCAGATCTTCATGGACTCTGTCTAGAAGCCAAAGCAGGAACTCCTGTGCATCATGCTGGGCATTCCCACGGTACTGCATAGCGTTCTTGGACACAATGTTCTGCAGAGACAGAGACAGCATACAGTGAAAGCATAAGAAATAAGCTCTTCCCTTTACCAAGCCCTCACAATCAGGCACAGTTGACAGCACACTCAAAACCAGGGACTGTGACAGCTCTGTAAGGGGCACTGCCTTCCCATACCACCTGGGGACAGGCTAGGACATACCATCACATGCAGGGCCCTACACACAATTTGAGTTAAAGCGATGCCTTGCTGGGCAGAAAAACTGTCCTAGCTCTCGGAACAGACCAGAGGAGTTATGGCAGTGGTTATGGAGAAACTGTGTCATTCCTTAAATAGAAATGTTTATAGCAAACTTGGGACTCAATCAGATGACATGAGCACCAAAACAATCAACCTGCAATACTTTCACATAAGTCAGGAGCAAGGCAAGCTCATTTCAATCCGCTGACAATGACAGGCAGTATTTCCCATGCTGACACAGGGCAAAGGGTATTTTCAATTGTACCTATCCACATACTACAGGGTCTGAAACTGTTCATCTCCCAAAATATATTTAAGCTGAAGCAAAACAGTGTTTAGCCTCCTAATGTCCACTCACCCTGTCTCGCTCATTTCTGCTTTGGTGAGGTAACAGATTTCCCAAAACCTAGCTGCAGATGCTCAGTGCTAATACAGGTATCCAATTCCAGGAATCAGCCAAAATCAGTACATCAAACCTGCAGATGCTTCTACAAACTGACCATCTGAGTAACATGCAGGGAGAGCAAACTTACTTTGCATCAGACATCCTCTTAAGGACACAAGCAGTACAGTCCCCATGTAATTTCTCCACTACGTATCAAGTATCCACTATGCACAACTTCCTCATCCTAAATACCATCTTCTATTGCTACTACCCAAATCAGAAAACTTGCTTAGGATGGACTGCTGAGCAGGAGGAAGAGCGCAGTTTGCACTGACATTGCACAGTTACAAACTACTGTCTCAGATAAGTGCAGTTTTCCCTACAGCTGGAGCAAGTGCTCCACTGCAGTACCAGACAGATGCTGCCGGACCAGCAAATTCTAAACGAGGGAGGACTCACAGTCACAGGTGTGATGTGCACAACTGGCACGAAGAGCCTGGGGAACATATCTAATTTTCTCTTGAATTTCCAGAAAAGCCATCTCAAAAGGACACCAGCACACCCATGAGATTTGCTCAAACCTTTTTTTTTCTTCTGGACACAAACAAGAAGGGCTTAAAGCTCACCAGCAACCAAAATCTGCCCTTTGCAGATTTATCCTTGCCCTGCAGCTCTTTCACCTTCCATAACGCTGAAGTTTGCACCAAGCCCTCCAGCTAGGCCACGTGTGCCCCTTCCTCAGGACAATGTCCTTGAAAAGCCAACAGAAGCCCACAGCAGGGTTTGGAAGGGCATCTTCCTCACCAACAACCAACATCAGGAAACACTTTCTCCGCTCCAGGTCTCTGATCTCACTTTTACCTTCACAACACCACCCAAACGGCCAGCCAGCACTCTGTGCTGCCTACCAGGACACGTGGCACAGGCTTTGGAGGGCGGGAGCCAGGCACAAGCTTCTGCATTCAGCACTCCCAGCATGCATACTCCCTGGAGTAACGTGCCATGGTGGGCTGACCCCAGCAGCTGAGCCAGGGTTCCTTCCCGAGCAGCAGATGCCACCATTGCCATAGAAAAACCAGCATGTTCTGCTTCTCCAAGGAGGCACCAAGCTACAGCCAGGAGAGCTGCTCAGGAAACAGGCAGGACATTCATTTAACACATGGTCACGGACCAGCCATCCCCACTCCACCAATTTTAACCACAAAGTCATTTCCAGGCTTTTCTTTGTAAGAAATAAGGTCATAGCAAAGCTCGTGTCAGTCGTACACCTATTTCCTGACCTTCCCGTGCTGCATCCTACCAGGAAAAGCAATCCTGTTTGGGATGTGCCCTGCTAGCAGTGCTGCACCAACATCCATCAGTACACCTGCAGAGAGACAGAAAGTGCTTACACAAGACTCAAACTTGAGCAGGGTCCCCAAAAAGGGGCAGTGGCACCAGCAGAGACCAGACTGTACCTGCGGGGCAAGAACCACACGGGAAGGCTGCAGCAGACCAGCCGCCCTGAGGAGCGCCGAGAGGGGCCAGGCAGGCTGCACACACGCACGGTACCAGAGCTCCTCCATTTCTCTAATCAGACTTTGCAACAGATCTGAGAAATGAGGTTGGGCTGCTCACTTTATCCCTCTAGAAAATGGGGTCACCAGAAGGGGGGGGGGGGGGGGGTATGATGAAAAAAGACAGAAAAGGACTGATAAACACATACTCTGTCCTCTGTAATCTGTCCACCTGCCTCAAAGCAGCAAAATAAGGGAAAACAGAAATAATCTGCTCTCATTACATATGTGCAAGCCCTTCTGACAACAGATTTACTGCCCTTGCCTGCACAGGGACCAGCAACCTCCCACATAAGATATGTAAACACAGTTTTAAACAAACTAACAGTCCACAGCAAATGCGCACCTCTGCACCACACAGGTACCAATCCAGCACACCCCTTGCTAGTGCTCAACATAACATGAGCTTGAGATGCTCTTGCAAGCCAATTTATTGGGGAGAAAAATCTGAAGTAGGCTGTAGGGACTCAAAGATTAAAGAGGACCAGCCAACCTTCTCTGCTCCTAGTTCCCATTAAGCAAAACAAGATCCATTAGCAGGAAAAAAAAGACAAAACATGATTTAAAAAATTATCTTAAGCCTTCTTCAGGTATCAGTCTGGTATCTCTCGCTCTCCTTCAGCAGAAAGCCTAGTGAATTATTCATGTTGCACTAATTTATGAAATTTAACACTAACCCATGAAAATGCAGTGAACGTACTTGCAGATCCTGGTCTGATACCCAAACACTTAACATTCACCCAGCAGTTATCAGGACAAGGTGGCAACGGCCTAGAGAAGCCTAGTTTAGCCGTGCTAGAAACCCACCGCCCCTCAGTGACACCTAAAGACACAACCTTGTTTGACAGGATTTAGTGGGTCATCTAGAAATAGGAAAAATTAATATTTAAAAATATCCAAAACATCCATAGCAAGGAGAGAAGGCTGATGTTCACAGCAGCTGTGTTTAGCTGAATGCACCCAAAGGTGTAGGGAAGAATTCAAGACATACACATATAGATTCCCTTTGCAAACATTATCTTTGTTTAAAGAAACTACACTGAAAACTAAATTTAGCCCTTAAGTTACTGTGTCAAGTTCCAAACTGAAAATCAGTCACTGAAGTGTGAAGCAGAGATTTTAGTCCAGTCTTTAGTGGTTATCTCACTACGTCTTTTCCCTGGAACTGCTATCCATGCCTCCACAGTAATACACTTGCCTTTTAATGATCTTATTCGTCCTTCTCATTCCCTCCTGCACCCAGCTCAGCACACCAAGGTGACAATGGCCAGTGCCACCACCAAGGGAGGAGGGCTCCAAAGGCAATGCGGGTCGCAGCAAGACCAAGCTCATTCTTCTAAGCGGTGAGTTGACCAAAGAGGGCCAAGAGAAAGAGAGGTGCTGAAACACACACACAGAGCAGTACATGGTCCTCTCTGCATTAAGATATATAAAGGTATAATATCACCAGGCCAGCATTAACACTTTTCAGTCAGCATGCTAAGAGCCAGCTGCCTTATCTGGTCTAGTTTGTTCTAGTGAAGTTAGCCAGCAGGTGCTACCACCCCACTTTAAGTCCTAGTCCAGAGACAGCTGAAGATAGAAGGGTCTTTAGTACTGGTAGGAGGAAGCAAATGTGGTATCAAGGAAAAAAAAAAAAAAAAAAGAGGGTGTGTATGGGGTCCTGTATGGAAACAGGCATAAGTAAGGACTTCAGGAATCCAGGCTAGTGTTTATCTCCTCTCTCCCAGTGCCACCAGCACATCACTCCAGTCTAAACCCTCGCTGGCTTTTACTGACATGCATTTCTGATGATGTGTCACCCTACAGCAAGCTGCACAAGCCTGTAAGACCCCGCAGCAGAGCAAACCCCAAGGATTTGCAACAGCCACGTGCCTTGGGCTGTATCTGTGTCATTCCTCATCTCAGAAGCATCTCCACGATAGCTGTTCTGGTTTCCTCGACACTCTCGCAGCCTGAGTGGACCAAGGATAAAGAGCTGCCTGTGGAGACAGATCACAAGACGTTGGAAGTGATTCAGGAAGCACTACAAAATATCAGATGCAATTCCCTCACAAGAGTCTGCTACAAAAACACTCCAGCAATAGCAGCGTGTTCCCAGTGTTACTCATGCTTCCTGCCATCACTGCTACAAGTGGGTTTGTTATTACTTAAACCTCTGCATCTGCTGCTCTGTGAAATGTTATGTGCCTTCCTCCCAATACACTCTGAGATGCTGGGGCAGCAAAGCAATCCAAGACAGGCAAGAGGTAAAGGAGGAGGAACAGACACGTGGTGCGGAACAGTCAGTATTAAGGAACACAGTTAAATCCAAGCAAGAGATAAAGGCGCTGACTCAATCTAACAACTTGAGAAAAATACCAGAAACTCCTAAAACACAGTCTTCACTCACTCCACTAGACAGCTCAGCAATCAGATACAACCCCACACACTTCCCTGTCTCCAAAGCCAGCCCTCTCACTCAGGCCAAGGGCAGTGGGCTGCACGAACAAGTGGGGGGAACCCTCCAGCCCTGTGCAATAGCCAAGGGGCTGCAACCTCTTCCAAGCCAGGCTGGCAGTTCCAATAACATTTCATGGGCAAAGCAAGCAAGTAGTAGCTCATCACTGAGCATCATACACCCTGAACTTCTTTGTATTTATTTTCTGAGGCTCCCCTTCCAGGTCATCAGCTGCAAAGCTGCCAGTCAGGGGCAGCGGGTCTCCTGTCCTTGCTGTGGAGCCCTGTTCCTCTCAGCGCAGGGCTAAAGTAGTTCAAATTAGTCACCTGGTTTGCACCATTACAGACATCTGCACAGCTCAGTTTAGATGATGCCACAACTGCAACACCCCCTCGCAACACCCCTACTCAGCCATGCAGGATGCATCCAGGCTGCAAAAGATTACTTTACACAAAGACAGATATAATTCAAAACATAACCTCAAACTTTTTCTCCTCTTTCGCTCATCAAGTAAGAGAAGACAACACCTCATTTTGCTGGTCCTGCTTAGGCTGAACCCACTGCAGAAAATTGACAGCAATTGCATCTGGCTGCAGATACAGAGTTAAGAAGCTATTGGTTTAAAAAAAACACATTAAAACCACCACATTTACCAACCCCCCATAGCATTTAATCCCCTGCCCCTAATCTGAATCTGTTGTAAGTATAGGTAGCGCATCCAAACAGACTCCATCCATCACTGGACCGTATTAAGAACAGGTCAGGAACAATTTTGGTGCAGTTGTTTCAGATGTGAGACACTAGGAGTAGTCTCTGAAGCTCCCTTTCCAACACCTTTCCATGACTGTACAGCCATGCACCTCCAGCCCACCTCCTCAGCTCAGCCCAAGAGTTCGGCAGAAGGAATGAAATCTTCCCTTCCCCCAGATGTGCAAGCACCGGCAGGCAGGCACCCTGAATGGAAGTGGCACCATCAGAAGAGATAAGAGGAGGAAAATCGTAATTTCCCATCGATCGCATACACTTATCTAATCCCCTAATGCAAGCACCCTATAACCAAACAAGTCCCTGTCCATCCATAAAGCAGATTTACAGCAAAGACGCATTATCATTTTTATCAGCCCACTGAAAGTTTAATAATCATTCATCTGTTGCTCTGAATAGATGCAATAAATAAAGCCAAACATAGCTGAACTACTGGCCTCTCCTTTGCTGCTGTTATTGTTCCAGATCACAAAGACAACTAAAGGAAAAATGTCAGTCTGCTATTTTCCAGTGTGCCTCTGGTAGGAAGCAGCTGTGGGAAGGTTTTTGTACGTGAACGGATGAAGCCAGCTCATTAGAGACCTGACACAATGACACACGTGAGCAGGAAAGAAAGGCTATTCTTTATCTTTCATTGAACATCATCAAGTTATGCTCAACCACATATTTTTTTTTTCTTTTTTAAACCCATAGACATGGTTCTGTGCTTGGGCAACTTCTACAGCTGACATCTCATGAAGAGTGTTCATCTGACTCCCTCTGCTCACAGGCAGAAACAGCAATTTCCCCTCTCTGAATTGAGATATTATTTTCTGGGGAAAACAATACCTGGGAAATATGAACATGCAGTTCAGACCTTCTTTTCATCTCCAGTCCAGGGGACAAAGCCAAGGCCAGCAGTGACCCTTCGCCCAGGTAAAAGTGCCAGCAGGGAGGCTGCCAGCAGGCACCATTACGCTCCTTCCTGGCCATGGCCCTGCCGCTGGCTGCCACCAACAGACCTGCGTGGCTTCCAGCAGTCGGGACACATGAGCTCAGCTGCTGCAGGCTGCACACCACAGAAGAAAAACCAAACAAACTAGGGAGACTCAGAGCCATGAGCCACCCCCCTCCACTGAGGCTTACAGCAATGCCGGCTGCCTCCCCTCAGTGCTGGCCTTGGGGTTCACCTCTCTGCCTCCCACCCAGCACCACGGACGAGACACTGGTCCAGCCTGGGACAGATAAGATCTCCACTGGCTGAGCTTTACCAGAGCTCTCCAAAAGGCAGAAAAAGGGAGTTTTGAAGACAGCACCTCTGTTGAAGCAGCCAGGGAGGGACAAAACACTCCTCCTTAGGCCCGTGGGGCAGCCGGGAGGTGCTGGGGCTCTGAAGGCAGCACCCCGCAGGAGAGCATGGTGGCTCCACAGGCAGCCAGCCGTCCCCAGGGCTGGAACAGGATGGCTCCCTGCACAGCCAGGCCCTTGCCTGCCACAGAGGGGAAATAAGCACAGCTATTTATTATTCCACTTCAAAAGTGTAAAAACAAGAAGAGCACAGCAGAGTGCAGCACGCCAGGACCAGAGGGGATTCTCCACTGCATTTAACAAGCCCAGACAAGAAGCATCACCCCACTGGCCCCTGCCTGACATCTGTCTCATTCCAGCAGCTACTCTCACCCTTCCAGGCTGAAGCCATAGTTAATCCCAAATAACCACCTTTCTTCAACACGTAAGGAGAGAGCAAAGTTTGTCAAGATGACACCTTCCAGGATTGCTGCCTCCTCCATGCAGGCACCGACAGGCAGAGCACAGTGCTGGAAAGCAACCCGGACAGGAGTGTCGATTGTTGGGTGCTGTGTTCTCAAATGGGCACGCTGCTTCCCAGGCTCTTCACAGGAGCGCAGTCACGCCCGCTGGAAGGCACCACCACAAGCTGGTGCTGACTGCTGGGAGAATACATCCTTATACACAGCAGAAATCAGATTTTGTTCTACAAAAAGGCTTTGTTTTCTTGCTACGCTAGCAGAGCGATCTGTGGGATTCAAAAGGGTGAGATTAAGGAATGGGGGAATGCCACAAGTGCAAAGCAGTTCAGTAAACGAGAGTCAAGAAATGCTGACGTAGAGGACAGACTCAAGGGCTGGGCTTGGGAGCCCAAGGAGCTCACGCTCCAGCTTGCACACCCAAGCCTCTCCTGCTCTCTCCAGGTTTTGCCTCAGGTCCCAAGTTAAAGCACAGGCCCCCGAGACGGGAATCTGATCACTACTGCTCACGCGAGTTTCCCCGTGCACTTCAAGAATGCTACAAAACAAACATTAATTTCACTGACATGACCATATGCAAAAGAGTTCATTAAAGCAGCGCTTTGCAGCAGTCATGCGTTCAGATGGAAGCACAAAACGGGTTTACTCGCAATCAAGCATGGTCATTTATAAATGCCAGTGTGCAAAGCAGGGCACGGAGCAATGCACAGATCCAATTAAGCTGCCTAAGAACAACCATTCCCTTACCCATTCCACAAGTTGCCAGACATGACATGGTTTTCATACTTTCACCATTTGTACTCCTGTGGAGGCAGTGTGGAAATAAAGACCTCAGAGCTCAGAAGACAGAGAACTTCTTTTGGCAACCATGCACAATAACCCTTCCAGTCCCAGACAGGGTCCATCCAGCCGTCAGCCCCCAGGGCCCCTTCGCAGTGGGGCTGCAGAGCTGCTCTACACTGGAGTCTCTTCCCCTGCCTCCCCCTCGCCCTCTCCTCGTCTCCTGGACTTCTGGAGATGAGCAGCCACACCACTTCTTCCCCCTCCAGCAGAATCCCCTTAGCAAACCAGCATCTGACATCCAGACTGCAGCTCAGCTCTCTGCTCCCCCAGCCTTCTGCTGCACTTACTCAGATTGAAGTTTGAGGTATAACCCAGAAATCCCCAGAAAAGTCTTTGGATTTGACAGGTAAATCAGGTGCTGATTTAAGGCGACCAAGATCTTGCTGCAGGAAACCCTTCTCAGGGAGTTCATGGGGGGGTAAAGAAAAATATGCTTCAATTGTAATGAAGTATACACAAAGGAAAAAAGTAAAACAAAAACCCAAAACCCCCTACACAAAATAATGGACTTGAATCTTATTGATCACTAACATTAAAAAAAGAAAAGTCTAACTTTGAAAGACTGCCAAAGATCTTCATGATCCCAGTGAAGAGAGAAACGTGATCCCATGATGTCAAGAAGTGTCACAAAAATGATGCAGAAAATTTATAACTTGCTTTTTGTTTCAAGTGTGTCAATTCCAAATCCCAGAGCAGCTCTAGGATGTCTCCCCATTGCAATGCCACCACTGGCAGCACCTGGACTGAAGTGGAACAAGCACTTCAAGATCCCACATTACCTAGCCCCACTCAAAGCCCTTTTAGATGAACACGGGAACTGAAACACCAGAAACCAAGAGACAAGGGACCAGGAGGGAAGGGTGAAGGGTCTTGAACTTCTTTCATGTCCCATTCTTTCATCTCTTTGAGTAAAGGGAGGACAGTCTGCTCTCCAGCAAAATATTTTAGGAATAAGAAGTTGACACTGTCCAGAAGAAAATAACTGATTGCTGCACTAGGCAGAGAGCAAGATAATTAAACACAATCCAAGGGATCTCATTTCACATATAACTGGCCCCATCAGCAAAGCACAAGGGCTCTAGCAAGTGGAAGAGCTCGTGGCTAACAGCTCCGGGTACAGGACTGAAGGCTTCCAATGCCCAAACTGCATCAAGCAGCCCCATTTAATCTACAACAGAAGGTAAAGATAGTGAGCATGTCAATACTTTGCAGGAGTTCATAATTCAGAGGAGTTATTTATTAATTCACAAAGAAGTGACCAACACAGTTGACAAACTGCTTGCCCCAAGTGCATTTCCAAAACAGGAGCACCTTGAAACTGTAAGAGTTACACACAGCTACTATGAAATCTTACACTAAACACAGGTTTAAAAATAAACAAAAATGGAAGCACCACTATTAACCTGGCACAATAAGCCCTGCTATACTAAGAGGGATCCATTCCGAATTCAGATCTAATTCTGATAATCCAACTCAATCAAGTTGTTATGATTTTGCTGTATTCACTATACACACTGCAGATCATAAAAATAAGGCAGTCTTCATCTTGTAGGACAAAAAAATGCAATGTAGGACAAAAAATGCAATCAACACAGTTCTAGCATACAAAGGGTCTTGTTAAACATTGACATGCTTCAGTGTGCAACTGGCTTAGCTATGAAGAAAGCCTCAAAAGAGAAAATGTCATCATCCACAGGAGACCAGAACTCCAAGGAAGGCAAAGGTAGAAGATTTGGATAAGTACATACAATTTTTCAAGCCCAGTTAGTTTAAATAAAAGTCATTCTCGCTTAAGACCCCCCCCCCCATCACCACCTCTGAGTGTCACATACTGGTTCCCCTTACAAAGGGCGCCCTGTCCTCACTATCTGACACTCCCAGGGACTTTGCAGGCAGAATGGGACAGCTCCCTGGAAAAAAAACAAGCCCAAAGCACAGCTACTGCTTATACAATAGATGTTTGTCACCATTGTCACACCATCACAAAGGGGAAAGAGGAAGCACAAGCTGCAATATTGGCCCTTGTTATGAAAGCAGCAGTTCTGTTTACGCAGGAAAATAAAAACCACTGAGCAATCGGAAGAAAACGATTGTTAAAACAAACTGGAAACGAGCACAGGATCAACAGGAAAGTCATCCAAAGCAGAGATAAAAAACCCAACATCCATCACCTCCACCACGGTGCTCCTATATCATCTCCCTGGGAAGCACTGCCTGGGCTCCCTTCTGCTCCCAGCACCGCTACCCGAGGAAACGAATCCCTCTGTTTCCATGTCCCAGTCCATTCTTTCCCTGACTTTTTCCTACGGCTACAGCCTTCTAGACCTCCTGCTCCCCAGCTGCTTCCCAGTGCTCCTCCAGCTCTTGAAGATGTGCTTCCCCACATCCTTTGCCTCCTGCACCAGGAGTAAGCAAAGAGCCAGCCTTTCGGCACCAAACCCCTCCACAGCAGGAACAGCAGAGGATACACACTGCTTCCACAGCACTTCAATCGCAGAGAACAAGCACTCCCAAAAACTTCCTTGATGCCTTTTCCACAGCAGATCCTTGACCCTAGGATACCCCATTGCAAACACTTCAGCGAGAACTCTACACAGATCCATGCTGCAGACCAGGAAGAAAAATTATTTAAAAAAATTCTCGTGGCAGAGAGAAATGTCAGGTTTAAAACACAGAAACTGGCAGAGAACCTTGTGTTTCAAGTAGATCTGACCAGAGACAATGTGCTTAGCTGCTGGCCGGGTGAACACTTCACCTCCCCTCACCATGCATTAGCTCTCTTGCAAGGCTCACTCTCAGCCCTGCAATTACAAGACAAACCATTTTATACAAACCACTTGTTTTAATTGCATTTTCCTTGCTTTCAGCAGCAGGACTACATGATTCATGAACCCGTGAGATGGGTTGTTTCTTGAAGACCAACCTAAAAAGGGAGAAAAACCTACCAAGAAGAAACAGCTAAGGGTAAAGAGCATCTAGTAACTCATCCCCTCAAAGGCCACAAGGACTCAGAGAGACCCTCTCTTAGAAAAGGAGGGTCTTTCCTCTACCCAAAGAAAAAAGCCTACAGATGTAAGAACGAGCAAGATAAGTATTATCCTTTATCCTAAAATACGCTTAGTGCCTGCAGATAAGTATTTAGGAATCAGGAAGAGTCTTTGCCCAATTACATTCAGTGCCAAAAGAGGGAGGGAAAAAAGCAAGAAAAAAACCACCACACATGGATTTCTAAGCATCCTGGCTAAAGAGCTTTTTGAGTACTAAATAAATATTACTGTCAATAACTGTCATTGTTGGAGTGAAAGCGCAAAATGAAAACACTTTTCACCCTTAAAAAATTAAAGCAATGAAGATGGGGAATGTTCCACCCTCTATCCAAAACAAGCTTGGAGAGTTGTTTTTCTTGTTTTAGGGAGAAGCAGCAGTTTCCACAGTGAAAACACCAATCTTCACCTTTCTCAAATCTAAGCCTGTTGTTTACATCTTTAAATTAACTGTACAAATTTGCTGCTGAAGAAAATTTTAATTAAGAATACTGAATTTAATAGCAGGTTCAGGCTACTCAACTGTCTTTAGAGGCGTTAATTTACTATTAGAAGTAATTGACCCCTGTAAAGAAACAGTCAAGTACTTGACATAATGACAAAGTCGTTCAGGGAAGACCTGGGCTGTTGACATTGTGCAGCACTGAACAGGACCTACCCGGGACAAGATCCCCCACGGCAAGATGCTTTTTAAAAACCTCCAGGCAACCTGACGGGTAGAGGATTGATGGGCTCCTTCTGCATCAACAATGAGTAGAAAAGCATTCGCTTACCATTACTGATGCCTGCAAATAACCAAAGAAAGTTCCACTATAAAAAAAAAAAACCCTGGGAACATGGCCTTAATTTAATCTACAGACCTGTTTCTCTTCCTCCTCCCATCACGCTTATCTGAACACCTCTACACAGACCTGCATAAACAGTGTATCTTGGCCTAGAAAGTGGTCTGCTTTCCCCTTTGATTTGATCAGTTACACTGGCAAAAGATAATTCTGCTTTTGCAACCTTTTATTCCTGCTATTACTCAGGAGAAATCTACAATTTCTTTTCCTGCCAGAACGCCTCTAGAGCAGTGAAGGATTACGATAAAGGCGAGCGCCCCGCAGTACTGCCAGGGCTGGACACACGGAAACCGCAGCTGAGTGGATCGGCTTGCGAAGCACTCTTCCATGAATAAACACTTCTGAAAACACCGGAGTAGCACACTGTCCCTACCCAGTGCCCATGCAGCCACCTGCGCCAGGCACCCTCGGGAGAGGGCAGGTGCCTTCGCTGCAAACAGCCTGGCTCCCCCGGGAATATCCCCACACGGCTGCAGGGAGGGTGGATGCAATCACCTGGAAACACACAGGAGATGCAAAGGGAGAAGGTGCTGGCCGTGTGTCAGTCCAAATGACTGAGGGTGCCAGACCGCTCACACCGCAGGAGTCTCTTGGACATCCCACCACCCAACAGATACTGAGTGAGAGCAAGCACTAGTATCCATGGTCTCTACCTGGTGCCACATCCCATCTGAACCAAAGGCAGAGAGCCTGAGAACCTGTGAACTATGTTCTTGCTACATTTTCGTGCATCTGCGTATTCCCCCCCCACCTCACTCTGCAAAAAAAATTCCCCTGAAGCAAAGGTCTTTAAGTTAACAGTGTGGAAGTTACCACCTACCCTCTCATTCTTTCACATGGCCAAACACTTTTATACACCAGGCAATCACTGTTACAATAAAACTTCAGAATATTCCTACTGTTTCAAGAAGCAAGGTAGGCCCAGAGCACTTTTAAAACAGTTGTGTCTTATTTCATCCAAAAGCATTGCAGGGTGTTTTTAAACCATAGGTGCAAAGACTGTGCCCTCTGCTACAATTCCTAGGGCGAGCACTCTGCCTGCAGCAGGGCACAGCACTACAGGGCAGGGCCAAGCAGCAAATGACCACTGTCACATCAAACCATGGTGCGAGGGCTCCAGCAGGGAGAACACCGCGGTATTAAACACGAGGTAGTTATGATCTCGTACTCCTGCAACTTGTTCCCCAAGTCAGTCCAAACTCTCAAGTGCTTGGGGAGACTGGGAAGCCGACCTCTCAACAACCACCTCCTCCTCCCATGCACACTCATAGCTACCGGCTCTGCAATGACAATTAGTAGCAACTTTTCTAACGGCAGCACGACAGAGGTATGAAACAGCAGAATGGGCGCTTTCACCAGTAAAAAGCAGCAGAGCCATCAGCCGGCTTTCAACACCATCAGTAACAGATGTAGTGGCAGTGCCCCAACTGCAGGTGCTCACCCCAGGGACAACCAGAGAGTCGAGGGGCGGCTGCCCCGGCCGATGGCGTGGGCACACAACACCGTCACTTAGCCAGACACCTTTGCATGGCTGGGGATCTGCTTCTCAGGAAGGATGCCGGGAAGCCAGAGCAGCTCTCCAGAGCTACCGGAGCGCAGCTGGCAAGGCCAGAGGGCTTTTCACGCCATTTAAGCTCTCAGACCAGCAACAAGGCCCTGCCACACCTCAACCATCAGAGCAGCCAGGCGGCCTGCAGCACCTGCGTGACACAGGGAACACACATTTTCTGGTGTCACCGCCAGCACAAGCCGGGAGGGTCTCTCTCACCGGCCACCGGAGCAATGCACAGAGCCCAGCCCTAGCACAGCGGCCAGGCAAGGGGCACCAAGGGGCCGTGCCCGCCCCATGCCGAAGAGAAAGGGCACTTCCAGGGCCGGTTCCATGCTGATTCTGAGCAGACGAAGCCTGCGCGGGGCAACTGCCTCACGCTCGGCCTTCCCGCCTCGAAGAGACGAGGCGGCCATCCCCGCCGGCAGCCGGGGCCCCTCCGGGCCCAGCCACCCCGCTCACCTTGAAGTCGCGGCTGTGCTGCGGCGTGTACTCCAGCGTCCAGAGCGCCCGCACCAGCTGCGCCAGCTGCTCGGTGACCTCGCCGGGCGTGGGCGGTGGGCCGTCGGCGCCGGGGGGCTGCCCGCCGCGGAACTGCTCCAGCGCTAGGAACTCGGCGAAGAGCTCGGTGTTGCTGAGGCACTGCAGGATGGCGTTCATGAAGCAGGTGTTGCCGTGGTTGCGCAGCCCCGCCACGCCGGGCACGGCCTCGGGGCCGCCGGCGGGCCGCGGGGGGGGCTCGGGGCTGCGCGGCGGGCCCGGCGGGAAGCAACTGCCCAGGCCGCCGGCCGCCTGCGGCGGGGGCAGGCGCGGGGCGTGCGGGCCGCGGGGCTCGGGCTCGCTGCTGTAGTGCGAGAGGGTGGAGAGGGTCTTCAGCACGCGGCTCATGAACCCGCCGAGCGACCGCCCGGACGGGGCCGGGGCGGCGGCGGGGGCCGGGGCCGAGCCCGCGCCGCCGCCCGCCGCCCGCCCGCGGAAGAGCCGCTTGCTGAAGGAGCGCTTCTCCTTGGCGCTGCCGGCCGGCCCGGGGCCGCTCACCCGCGACATGGCTGCACGGCGCAGCGCGCATCCCCGCTCAGCCCGCCGGCCGCCGCATCCCGCCGCCCGCCGGGCCGCAGCCGCCGCGGCTCGCCGCCTCACGGCGCCGCCATGCAGCGGGCGGGGCGGGGCGCGCCGTCACGTGACCGCGCCGCCACCTTAGCGATGGGCAGACGCCGCCGCAGCGCCGCCATCTTTGTTGCTGGCGGGGCGGGACGGGGCGGCCGCGGCCCCGCCCCGCCGGTGTCCCGGCCCCGCCCCGGCCCCGCGGGTGACGAGCGGCGCGTGGGAGCGGGCTGGCAGCGCGCCATGCCACCCACGGCGGCCCCGCGGGGCTCCCGCCGCCGGCGGCGCGCGCGTGCTGCAGCCCGCAGGACCCTGCCCGGGGTCGCCCGCCCGGACCCGCCGCTCCCGTCAGCCCCGCGCGAGCCCCGGCGGCCGCCGTGAGGCGGCGCTGCGCGGCCGCGGAGCGGGGGGGGGGGCGGCGGCGGGGCGGGCCGGGCCGGGGCGGGCCGGGCCGGGCGGGGCGGGCGGTGGGGGTAGGTGCCGGGGCGGCCGCCGGCCGCGCCATCAGCAGCGGCGCCGGGGCCGGGAAAGCAACATGGCCCCGCCGGGCCCGGAGAGCGGCCGAGGTGAGGCGGGGAGGGGGCGCCGCGGCCAGGGGCTGCCCCGGAGGGCGCGATTTCCCCTGGAAAATGATGGTTCACGGCTTAAACACCCGCCGGGCGGGGGGGGGATGCCGGTTCGCAGCTCCGCGGTCAGCGGGCGCGCGGCGGGGCAGCGGGACCCTGTCAGCGCGGGGGTCGCCCGGCTGCGGCCGCGGGGGCGGCTCCGGCGGTAACACGGCGGAGCGGGACAGCACCGGCGCCGGCCCGGGGGGGAGCGCGGTGGGAAGGCGCCGGGCCCCCCGCTGCCCCCCCGCCGCTGCTGCCCCCTCTCTCAGCCGCCCCGTCTCTCCGCAGCTGCCGCCGGCGCCATGGCCCCCGGGAAGAAGATCACGGCCCGGATCAAGAGGACGCTGCCGGTGAAGGGCCCGCAGGCACCGACGCTGAGCGAGCTGATGAGGTGGTACTGCCTGAACACCAACACGCACGGCTGCCGGCGCATCGTGGTGTCCCGGGGCCGCCTGCGCAGGTTCATCTGGATCCTGCTGACCCTCAGCGCCGTCGGGCTGATCCTCTGGCAGTGCGCTGAGCTCCTCATGAACTACTACAGCGCCTCGGTCTCTGTCACCGTCCAGTTCCAGAAGCTGCCCTTCCCCGCCGTCACCATCTGCAACATCAACCCCTACAAGTAAGGCGCTGGGTGCCAGGTGGCCGGCGGGCGCTGGCAGGGAGGCGAGGGTGGTCCCCAGCTGCCAGGGCCTCCTGGCGAATCCACCATCCCTTCACCACCCCGGCACCAGACCCCTTCCTGGGCTTATGCCGCTGCGCCGCAGTGCTGCTTGTCAGCAGACTTTCCTAACCATGTGGGTTTTCCCTCTACAGCACTTTGAGTAATGTATCCACCTCTGTGCTGATGCTCTTCAGACACATGTGGATTATAATCACACCCTTCACTTGCTGCCTGCTGAGCTAGACTCAGTCGATTTAGCTTTCTGCTCTAGACAGTCCCTGGTCGGCTCCGTGGTTCTCTTCAAATTCCCTTCTTCCCAGGACCAAAGTTCCAGGATTACAAACAACAGCATCTCCTGAAGAATAGAAGGGGAACATCTGTCACTCCTCTGTTGCCTCTTTCTTTCCATATAGGATGTTTTATCAATCAACAATACTTTTCTCCTGCCAAATTACATTTTACGTTGATGTCTGTTCTGCTGCCAGCTGCCCACCCCAGTCCTTGCAGGCGATCCAGCTCTCCAGTGCCTCTTGGCATGGATGCTGAAGTCTTATTTCCACATGCTCAGGCTCCTCAGACTTGCTAACATGAACTTCAAGGAGCCTGGCAGTCCACGAGGGCTTTCTCTGTAGTTCAGACTGCTTTGCTTCTTACGGTCCTTGCTCCGAGATCTCTCTGGCCATAGTTGTGTCTGCCCACGCCGATGTAAATTGATGTGGTAGTAAGAGAGATTGGTGTGAGTCCGTGACAAAGAATTCTGCCCTGAGTGATGAGATATGAAATGCAGTGGGCAAAACGCTGCAGCTGGGTGGTGAGGTGAGATGGGATGTCATTTTTTATCATGTTGTCTCCAATGCAGGTACAGTTCCATGAAAGACTATTTATCTGAATTGGACAAAGAGACGAAAAAAGCTTTGGAGACTTTCTATGGATTTTCAGAGGGCAAGTCCAAGGTGCGCCGGTCAGTGGATGAGTGGAACAGCACAGGGAGCGACTTTTTCCAACAGATCCCTCTGCTGAAGTTTGAGGACTTCTCTAAGACAGCAACTGACTTTCGCAGTGGCCAGAAGAGGAAAATAGAGGGCAGTGTCTTTCACAGGGATTCGTCCATAGTGAACTCTGGGGATTCAAATGATATCATCGGCTTTCAGCTGGTGAGTGTCACTCTTCCTTGGCCACCAAGTTTTTTGTGGGGCAATGAAGGGGTGTTTTGGGTTGGTATCCCTCCGGCCAGTTTTATTGCTTGCTTAGGTAGCTTTATAGTGAAATAACACTCCCTCTGCTCTTTTGCTCATTCTGCCATGCCTCCATGGCTGCCTGCAGATTCATCTCCAGCTCTCTGGAATGGAAATGCCTTCCTGAAGTCTGCCCAAATAGACTTAGTGCCTTCCATGACCTGTCCTTTGGGCCTGAAACATTTAATGGTATCACTTCATACATAGTTATTACTGTGGAAGAGAAACGGTATCACACGTACCTTGAGGAATACATAATTTCATTTCATCTGAAATGCTTTTTCCCCTTTGTAATTATCAGTGCGATGCAAACAACAGCAGTGAGTGTGCACTTTATACATTCAGTTCTGGTGTTAATGCTATCCAAGAATGGTACAAGCTGCATTACATGAACATCATGGCACAAATTCCCCTGGAGACTAAAGAAAAATTGAGTTATTCTGCTGATGACCTCCTACTGACATGTTTCTTTGATGGCCTATCTTGTGACAAAAGGTCAGTGCACAGAAAATACCTGCCAACTTAACAGCTTATTTCCAAGTACATAATACATAGGAATTGAATATTTGGAATTTGCTGAATTCCAGCAGGAACCGTTTGCATTTTTAAATGAAAGCAAACATTCACATCTTCATGAACTTTAATTACGCTCTTTAAGTTAATTTGTCTTAGTGTTCTGCTGTCCACATTTCAGATAAACTCTTTTTTTTGGCAGAATCAAATCTACCTGCTTATGATTGTGGCAGTGCAATTCTTGTGTGTCCTGGTAGCAGGAGAGTCATCCCTTCACGCTGGGGATAACGGCAGTTTCCCTGTGCAGTTGTGGGGATGAGATTGCACTTGTACACGGGTTTAGCAACTTCTCCGCTGCCATGTGCAAAGCAAGCTGCGCAGTAACTCATTACTGACGGCATTTTGCTTGTGCCTGTAATTGTGCAAATGCACAAGATCTTTTCGTGGAATGAAGACATTTGCTTGAGTGGGAGGGGATGTTCACAGGAAAGACATGGATGTGCTTGAGTCACGAGGGTCTGTCCTCAGCCTCCCCTGCATGACAGTGGCTATGACATCTTTTCTGAAAAACGAAGATTCATGTTCCTTTAGACACTTGGCTGTCAAATGAGAGAGGACTGTGTCCCCTCCACCACCACCTTCCTGCTTGTTCTGTAAATCCGCTTCCCCCACCCTCTCAGCCCCCATTCCCACCTAAAAATCTCCTAAACTTTTCATTTGCTGATGCTATTAAACCAGATCGTATTTCCGTGTAGCATCAGGATATTAAGAAAAAGACCCACAATTTTCAGCAAAATAAATTGCTTGCAAAAAAAAAAATCTAGTCCTGCTATGTCTCTGCCAAAACAAAACCCCCAAATCTACTGATTTACTCCCACAGACAGTTAAAACTGCAGAGGGCAACGTAACAATATTTGATTTCTCTCAGGCACTTCACTCGTTTCCATCATCCCCTGCATGGCAATTGCTATACCTTCAACAGTGGAGAAAACGGGACGATCCTGAGCACCTCCACCGGCGGCAGCGAGTACGGTATGGAAACTGAGTTTGCAGAGGAACTATTAGATAACAAGCGGTGCAGCAAACTGGATCCTACTGGAGAGTGATTGATGTGTTGGCTCTAGATGTGCAAGCTGATTGGGGAAATGCTTGTTTGAACTAGTGCAAACTATTGCCAGAGAATACAAAGATAATATCGTTGCATCACTAATGTTTTCCATCTGAAATTACTGCTTCCCAGTTATATAACTTTTTAAAGTGAGTTTCAGCCACGTTCTATGGAGACATTATTTGTTTGCTGTACTTGGGGCCACAGAGGGACGTTACTTGCTGCAAGCGTCTCAGTCTAGCGCTGAGAAGGCTTTGCTCGGTTGTTGCAGTTCTACTTAAGGCCAGATAACATTAAATAAACTGTGCTGCCCTCCCTGACCAGAAGAAAATGGCTCTGGCTTCTGGTGTAACTCTGCTCCTGCCTTGTCACTGTTCTTCAGGATTGCAGGTTGTTCTGTATATAGATGAAGCCGACTACAACCCCTTCCTGGTGACATCCACAGGAGCCAAGATCATTGTCCATGACCAGAACGAATATCCCTTCATTGAAGACATTGGCACAGAAATTGAGACTGCAGCGGCCACCTCCATAGGGATGCACTTTGTGAGTGACAGCAATCTTGTTTCTGGGTGCACGGCACCATTTCCTTGAAACAGATGTAAATATTAACTGATAGGATGTTTGCATGTAGCCAGGAGCTGGGAGACATCTAATACTTCACACCTGAGCAGCTGAAGTGCCCCGAGGAAAATGCTGTGATAGTACTTCCTGAACAGAGTTTTCCTATTGGAAAATCAGATCTTTATAAACCAAACAGCTACTGGGATTTTGTTTGTTCTCCCTTTTCTCTGACCCCTTGGCTTTCCGGGGGATTTTTTTGTTTGTTTGTTTTCACAGCAAAATCCCCCAACCACAGAAATGTGTTGTCAAGTGCCCTGTTTCACTTTAGCAATAAGCAAACGAATTTGCATCCCACACAGGTTCCAGGGGTGGAAGAGAACGAGCTTGGGCTGTGGGTAACCCGTGTTAGGGTCAGGTCCGTACAGAGTCAACTGCAGCACAACCCGTTTAACTGTTTTGTGGGTGTAAGTCTCTCTTTTGCTGGGTTTCTGGCTATCCCTGCTGTAAAGAAAACCTCGTGGGCTGTGACTCTGCCTTTGCCAGCTTAGTGAAGCGTCTTGCCGTTGCTGTCAGCAAGGGCAGGGAGGGCTGCAGCTCCAAATTTCCCCAATTAGTGTAGTGCAAGCAAGGCATTTGACCCAAGGGGCTTCTTTCCGTGGTAGAGAAGTGAAAGCAGTGCCATCAGGCAAGCCAGGCTTTCCCCTTTCATCTGGATGGGCTGTTAAGTGAGCATTTTAGTTCTGCCTTTTCTTCACTGATGGCTGGGTCAAATGCATGAGCCAGCCTGCTTATCTGTCCTGGCTGGGTGTGCCAGATCTAGATAGTCCACGCATTAGAAAAGACATTAAAAACAAGGCTGACTGTTTTAAAGTGTGCAAATAGTTAACCATCTTCCAGCTGTCTGGAAAATGGAAAACTGTGGCAGCAACAGCTTGGTCTATAACCAGTGGGAATAAATGCTATCTAACAAACAAAAAGTGAATAGAAGGTATCGGAACCAGAATGGTGTGAAGGAGGCAAAGTCTCATGAGACTATTTCCTTCATAACTGTTACACTGTACAGGAGAAAGTCACTGCAGACAGTCTCAATATTTAATGTAATATTTTCCTGGCACAGTAGATTTGGACTGTTACATACAGTTTTGGGTTTTTGTACTATGTGTATCTCTGTGGTTATGTTTAAAAGATTTGGCATGAGGAAGTGATCTGATTGCATCCTAATGCAACAGCTGAAGTAGAAGCTGGACTCAATTTCAGGACTCAAAACAAAAGCTACTGATCATTGTACTGCCAGCAAAGCAGGACTCCAGAGAGCCTGCCAAGGGGGAGTCGCAATTGTCAGGATAGGGCTGCACCACTGAAGTGCCGGATCAGTCCTTGTACCTGCATCCAAATACACGAAGGAGGATGCAGCGGACACGTGCCACACACACAACGCCTCTCACTACAGGCTTGGGTGTGGCAGTCGCTGTTTTCCAAATGAAAACGTCAGTGTCTAGGTTATCGCTCATGTGTTTCTGCTGTGTACTAGGACTGCCCCCCTGCCTCCAAAAATATTCCAAGATGTTTGGAATGCAAACAAGGCATTGCTTCGTAGGAGTTTCAGTGCTTTAGTTAAATATTTAGTTTGGAAGTTATTTCAGTACCTGAATGAACAAGAAGGCTTTTGTAGGAGTATAAGCCATGACAAAAAAATTCTATACAAAGGATCTATCATCTGCTAGAAGATACAGCAGGAGCATGAGGCAGGTGTCCTGGCATTAGATAGTCTGTGGAAGTTAAAGGCATATTTAGAGCTGGTTTCATTCGGTTTTCAGGAGTAATCCATCTCTAATATTGAAATCACATATTTCTGTCTTCCCTCCAAAGAGAGATTTGAACATCTCTCTAAAAGAGCTGACTTGCACCCTACATGCCTGTAGCTTTCTATTGCTGCAGACAGAAATGATAATGCTGGCTATCAGATTTGACCTCAGTAACCTGTAGATCTACAGTCAGTGCCTTAAAGGCAAGCAGGCATTTCTCAGGTTCCTACTAAATTGATCCTTTGTAGGATCAGCCCCTAATTTTAAACTCTAGAGAAAGATAGGTGAATGGATTCTTAAATGGATGACATTTCTTGTGGTTTCAGGCCACTTTGTTATAAAGTGGATAATTACTGCAGAAAGAGAGTAAGAGTTTAGGGCTGACTGAGGTAGGTGGTCTGCAGGAAGCAGACGATGTAGCCTGAATCAGGTCTGGTGAATTTGAGGGCTCCCAGACCTTGCAGGCATAGCACTTGGCACTTCAGAGCTCATTTCTCTGGACAGAGATTGCAGAACAGGAAGAGGTGTTAGCATTTATCAGAGAGGAAGGGTCAAAGCAGTACCTGGAAAAAGTCCTGAAGGAGATACAAACATTTGATTTAGAGTGATTTTAGAGAGGTGCTGTTGAGCACTAGTGGAGCCTGAAGTGCTGTTTTACCCACAGAACAGGAGGAGCCAGTGCAACAACAGCACAGGAAGGTGTGGGTCTTCACAGAAAACAAAACAAACCGATTGAAAAAAGCCAACAACCTCTTCCCTCAAAACATAAGCACATATCCAGGATGAACGATGCATAGCCTCTAGGACTTTGCAATGAGAGAAAACACACATATAAATTACTCTGCTTTGAAAAATCCTCGCTGTTATGATTATACCATCTCTGTGTTCCTGCAGAGGTTTTCAAGGAAGACAGCAGATATTCCAGCTAAGGCAGTCTTTTGGGAAATGGACATTATAAACAAACAAACAGAAAAAAAACCCTTGTTTTGACAAGTGATTGACAAATCATTTGAGATGGCAAAAAGTAAACATGCTGTTCAAACCCACCCCATCACTTACAGTTTCAGAATTGTGATGAACTGCCACTAAATCCTTTGTTTTTTCTGTGAACTCAAAAAAAAATAATCCACAAACCAAGATTTGTTCTTTTCTGGTTCTCAGACTCGGTCTCGCAAACTGAGCAAACCCTACAGTGACTGCACGGAGACTGGTGCTGACATACCCGTAGAAAATCTCTATAACAAGAGCTACTCACTCCAGGTAAATCTGTTACATTTGTTTTTATCAGTCACTTGAAAACTACTGTCATAAAAAGCTTTACAATATTCTGTAGTTCAGGATCTGAGATTGTGAACAGTCCCGGCATAGGGTCACTGCTTTTAACCACTAATGTAAAACACCACAGCACTTTTTAAAAATCCAAGTTTTATTCCTAAGTGGTTGATGTTTGAAGTTCCCTTAGGCGCCCTGTTAGATAAAGAGAGAACATTAGCTCATTAGGCAATTTTCAAGCAATGTAACACTGGAAAATATTGGCCAAGTAAATGTTGCAGCTTAGTAACCCTTGAAGCCAGAAATTGTGACCTTTAGGACTCCAAGAATAACAGATACCATCTAATCAGTATCTAGATAGCAGGATGTTTGTTTACAGAGTAAGTTTCCACTAATTTTGCATGGTTTCTGTAATTGGGTCCTCTTGGAGATTGTCAGTTGCTCTGGCACTCTCCACTTGAAGAACTGTAATTATATTTGCTGCTGCCTACTGCAAAGCCTGTGCCTAGACTGGATTTTTATTTTATGGGGTATTACACCTGAAATCTGCTGTGATACATTGCCAGGTAGGATCACACAAACATTATCTCAGGTTTTTAATAACAGTACTTCACCAAAACTCAGGAGTCACGAGGGCTGGGACTGGGACCAAAAGGCTTGATGACTGGGATTTCAAAAAGAGAAGTTCAGTTCCTGCTTGTTCCAACTGATTAAGTGTTTTAGCACAAAACACTGGCTCTACCGCCCTATTAATCCTTACAACCTCAGGTCTGCAAATGTGCACCAACACAATTTGATCAAAGCTGTGAACATTTTCACTAGTGAGTCACTTCCCACACCAGGTTGTTGATTCATGGACCACATGCCATGGCAGACCAAAAACCTTCTCCTTGGCTGTGAAAAGAGCAACTGCAACACTGAAGCTTTTGATAGGGGAGATGGGGGCATTCACAAAACCCCCCCCTCAGAGAGGATTATATTCTTATTTCTTGCACTACAGCCTAAACACTCCATGGCACTTCCTGCCTGTATTTGTATTCACTAGCAACAGAGCCTGAAGACCCAGCAAAATGGGGCTCCCATCTTATTGCTACTATCAAACAGAGGATGTTTTTAGGCGCATGCAAGCCCAGACTTTGGCGCTGCAGAAATGCAGCGGCCTATGCTTCTTAGACACCAGCTCTTGGTTTATCTCCCCCAGATTTGCCTGCACTCCTGCTTTCAGAAGGCCATGGTAGACTCATGTGGCTGCGCCCAGTACGCTCAGCCCTTACCTGCTGGGGCAGAGTACTGCAACTACAAGAAAAACCCCAACTGGAGTAAGTGTTCAAACACCTCCCTCACTGCATGTGCCTCAACCGCGCGCTGCCAGCCACATCCCTCCACAGCACCGTCCCCGATTGGCACAGCCCTGCCTGCTCCCAGCACCATCCCAGCCACGCAGCATGCTGGGAAGAGGCAAATCTGCCTTAGCCCACTTAAGACCCCATACCGCAGAGCCTGAAACTGCCTCTCTTGTTTGGATTGACTTGTTTCAGACAGTTGTCCTAATTACTCATCATTTGTGCGCACCACAGAAGTGTCAAGTGGAGGACTTGACCAGGTGAGGCAGTTGTTTGTGCCTGTACCAAGTGTCAACCACTTCTCAGAGTATTTTGCAGTATTTATAGGGTAAAACTTTTTATCCCCACCACGGAGGTGATGGCCATGAAGGCCACCTACACCCCGGAAGCCCTGTTCCAGCACAGGTAGCAAAAGATCATTCATTGCTTCTCTTTCTGGCTTCTCATACACTTCCTGCTCCCTTCTTGCAGTGTACTGCTACTACAGACTGCACGAAAAGTTCGTGAAGGAGCAGCTAGGCTGCCAGCAAATCTGCAAAGATGCTTGCAGGTAAGCCCTGCCCATGATCAGAGGTAAAATGCTGCGTGGGTGTGGGAGTTCAAGCTCACAATTGACAGCCTGCCTCTCTCTCCAGCTTCAAGGAGTGGGCGCTCACCACCAGCATTGCCCAGTGGCCATCCACCGTGTCAGAGGTCAGTTCCTAATTGCACTCCACCGTGACAGCAGCATGGCACGAGGCGTTAAATACACACAGAGGTTCAGCAGGAAACAGGGGGCCCCTGGGGTATTTGTTAGCACTTCAGTGATGCTTCTCCCAGAGGCTCAGTTTGTAGTTTCCAGGTCAGAGCTTCCCTTCCAGGAGTTCACCATTAAACTAAAATTTGTTTTGTGGGCTGAGAGGACACCCCGAGGACAGCCAGCCCATCATACACATTCAGTTCTCACACCCAAGCTGGTCTGAGGAGGTATGGAGCGTGAGCTCCCTTTCCAGAGGATTTCTACACAAGCGCACAGCTATAGCAGTACTTTCTGTCTTTTTTCCAGGACTGGATGCTTCGAGTTCTCTCTTGGGACAAAGGGCAAAAAATCAACAAGAAGCTGAACAAGTAAGTTTCCATCTATGTGTTTCTAGCTTGCATCTCAAGCTCAGATATAATCTCAGCAGCCGTAATGATGGCAATTGGGGAAAAAGCTCCCTTAGAGCGGCCCAGCCCTACTGGTCCAACTGGTTATTTGCATAGTTTTTCAGTATGTTTTGTGTTATTGTTTTACTAAACCCTCAGCCTACCTTCTGTTTCTCCTCTCAGGACAGACCTCGCAAACCTCATGGTGTTTTATAAAGACCTGAACGAGAGATTCATTTCGGAGAATCCTGCCAACACAGTAAGCGAGCACTGCAGTTACCTGCTCAGCCCCAGAAAGATACAGATCTTCCTCCCAGACAGGCTGGAAGTTTTCATCTGGCCAGGAGGGTGGTCCCATCCAGGCAGGGGCAGGAAACTGTCCACAGACGATGCACCCCGGGGTGCCCAGTCCTGCTCTTTGCAGCCCTTTTGTCCGGGGTCACTTTTCAAACTGTGCGATCCCAAGCCCTGCACCGGGGTAGCCTGGGGGCTGCCTGCAGGAATTGCAGCGCTGAGCTCCTGCTGATGTGGCGCAGGAAGGGATAACGCAGGCAGCAAAGGAAGGGCCCACCGCATTTGGTAGTGCTCACAGCAAACCCTGGGTGCCCCAGCTTGGCGCAGCCTCTCTGCATGCCATAACGGTGCCGCGGACGTGCATCCGGCACCTGCAGGAGCCAATAACCTTGTGCTCTCTTCTCTTCCAGCTTGTCATTCTTCTGTCCAACTTCGGAGGCCAGCTGGGCCTTTGGATGAGCTGCTCAGTTGTTTGCGTCATTGAGATTGTTGAGGTCTTCTTCATTGATTCACTTTCCATTGTAATGCGGCGTCAATGGCAAAAGGCAAAGAAATGGTGGAACGACCGAAAGAGGGACCAGTTGGGGAAGCCACCGCAGGCCGGTGACCTGGAGAGGCAGGGCCATGATAACCCCGTCTGCATTGATGAGGACCTGCCCACCTTCAACACCGCCCTGCGCCTGCCACTGCCCCAGGACAACCCCTTGCCCAGGACTCCCCCCCCCAATTACAGCACTTTGCGGCTAGAGACTGCGTTCACAGAGCAGCTGCCCGATACGCTAGAGGTTGGGCAACACTGACGCTTATTTATCCACCCATCCAGGTGCCAAAACAAGAGGTGGGTGCTGGACCCTCGTGTCCAGGGATGAAAGGCACACATCCAAATGAGCACTGAAGGACTGTTGGGTCAGACCCTTATTCAGGGATTGAACTTGCAGTCAAAGCTTCTCTGAGCAAAGCTCAGACAGAAAAGCCAAGGGCTCAGAGACATTAGGAACTTCAAGCAACATCAATTCTCTAGTTAATCATTGCAGGAGATGGCTGAAGCAGGATGTGGCACTGACCTGGGATGTCTTGCCAGACAGAGACATACATCAGCAACCAACTGCACACACCCCATTGTAAGTGGGCAGGAATTACTCCACAGCCAAAGACTGATGCCACATTGAGTATTAACACTAATTGCTCTCTGCTGTGTGGCTTGACTTGTGGGAAAAACGCAGGGCTTTCAGGAATGCAGCGTGACATTTGTAGGAAGGGGAATGACAGATTTGGGAAGAGCACAAAATGCATAAAAGGAAAGCTCTCAAGTTTAATTTTAATTCCAAAGGCAGCCTGAGGAGCTCTTTATTCTGAGGTGAAAAGTTAGGATAGCCATCGATGTGCTTGTAGAGCAAGTTATTACGCAGCTTGAGTAGGAGAGCTTAAGTCATCCCAAAAGAATCATCTGAAAAGGGCATGAAATCTAATTTGGATTGCAATAACGAACTCCATACTCTGCAAGCTTGTTTCATTTTACATCACTCAAGACAGCCATTAAATGTAACCTCAGAGTAGCTCATTAAGCAGCGCGTAGCCTTGGCCACACATGACTTCCTGGAAGCCTCAAAGGGAACTGGCTGCTCTTTTCCTGCTCAACTCCAGCAAGGACTTCCTGCAGCCACCCAGTTCACCGCCCTGGCGCTCATAGTGCCACACGGGGCTGCAGCTGCCCCAGGCTCCCCACACAGCCCTGAAGGGAGGTGGCCAGAGGATACATCTGCCTCACCAGTATGTCATCCACCTTGCTTACACCCCCTCCATTCCACTGTGCTGTGTCAACGCTCTGCATTTTGCCTCTTGTGCACCGAGCTGTGCTACTTCTGCCGTGCTGGATCCGCACTCCAGGCTGCCCAGAGGCAGCTGCCTGCACCCACACGGCTGCAGAGCACTTGTGGAGAGACCTCCAGGGCACCCAGCTGCGGTGGCAGCGCCCTTCCCCTTGCTCCGAGTCCTGCACCTCACTCTCTCCTACCATAGCCGATTCTTAGCTGCCTAGAGCACACTGTATAGATGATGAGGATGAACATAGCCTACACCGGGTTGGCTGCTTGGGGTTTTTGTAGAGCAAGAGTGATTGAGAGCGCGTGTGTGCATAAGTGTAAGAAAGTCTCTCTTTTTTTCTCTATAAGCTTATTTTATATAGGACAGTGAGAATCTGGAAAGGTTCTTTTATGTGCAATAAAACATATTTTAACTGGATTATTTAAATAGCTGATAAACTGAAAAAATAAAGATATATTTTTGAATAACTGCTTTTCCTTTTTTTTTTTTTTAAAATCAGCAATATGCAAGTTACTTCCTTGCAGGCATCCCAAGAGATTATGGGACTTGCCTGTACCTGCCCTGGGGCTGTGCAGTGCCCTGGGCTCCTCTGCAAAGCTGTGTTGCTGTGCTGCTAGACCTGGCTTGGGAACAGGCTGGGGGGAGCTGGGGGTACAAGCATGTGCATGGTGAAAATGCCTTTCAGAAAGCAGCATTAGCCAGCAAAGTGACTGAAAATGCTGGAACCTCAGGTGCCTCCAGACGGTCCCACTCCTGGACAGTCCTTTGGGGACCAGAAAAGAGAGAACAGGGTTTGCTCTGCCTCAGAGCCCGTTCTCTAACACTCAGAGCCAGCTGTTGCTTGTTCCCACACCTAACACAGCATCAAGTAACAACAAGATTCCTTACACTGGACTTGCCCCATTTGCAATGGTGTCAAAACAAACGTAGACAAAAACAGAGTAGCCTACACAAGCAACATCACACCAGAGCCACCTCCCCCTTTGCATTACAGGCATGAGCTGTCCTTCCTAAAGGAGTGGTGGAAATAACAAGCAAACCTGAGCTACATAATGTCTTACAATAAGCTCCTTCCTTGCCAGTTTGTTGCTCTTTAAGTAGGATTTGGTTTGGCTCAGTTGTACCTAAGGACCTTCTTCCAGATGCAGATAGTTGCTAAGGTCAGTTTTGACTCCAGCTCTTACAGAGCACAGCCTCCTGTGAACACAGTGGGAGAAAGCATCTCCCTGGGAAAAAAAAGGCAAGCAAAGTGGGACACACTCCTGTTCCTCATCCATACCTGTGTGTGCACACAGCAGACTGCAGCTCTGCACAGGGACTGCAAGGTTTGCTCACTTCTGCTTGCGGGCAGTGCTGAGGAGGGGCTGTAGGAGCTTCACTTGCTGCTGGGACAGCACAACTCCTTCTCTGCTGCTGAGCCTGCTCACACAGGGACTCCTCTTCCTCCCAGGCTGCTCAAGTGATTCTGCCCCACTCCCAACAACCCCCCAGCACCAAGAGCTGGGTTAAATCAGCAGGTGCTAACCATGCAAAGGAAGGAAGGAAGGAAACCCCCTGCAGCTGCTGCCTGGAGCATCGTGCTGCACCTGGGTCCCGCAGACAGGGAAGGGGCCGGCCGCCAGAGCAGCTTGGGACGGGCTGAGGGGGCACAGCCTCGGTGGGTAGCCATGTCCCCGGTGCTCATCAGCGGCCACGCTTCCCATCACGGTAGCAGCCGGAAGCTGTGTCGCATGGATGCTGCAGGCTGGTGCCCAGATCGTGTTCTGGGGTACCTGGGAATTCACAGCGCAGACAAAGCCTTGCAGTAAAGCGTTCGTCACAGCAAAGCCAGACCTGGGTGAGAGCTGTAAAGCCGATGACGCTTCAACTAGTTGTAATTTTAAAAGCCTTTTAAAATAAACTAAGTGGTGCCAATTGTGCAAGACAGCAAGTGTATTGACTGGTCAAACTTTATATGCAATAACTGTAGTTCTAATAAGGAAAATATCATTTGATTGAGAGCAAGGCTGCTGAAGCATAGCACGCCCGTAAGGCCTCTCTGGTCAATAACCCGGGACGTGTGTCCTGCCGGACACTTTTTGACATGAACAGTCACTTTAAAGTCTTTGGGAAAGTGCAGGTTCTCTGTAGGTGCTTTTTGCATTTACTTCTCAGAGCAGGCACAGCACCTTTTCTTGCATGAATGAATAATCCTCAGGAGGCAGAAAGCCATGGAGTAGCTACAGAAACGCATTACTTCATCGTGAATTAAATACTGAACTCTACTGAACTCCTGAGTCATCTTAAACACAGAAAACTACCTGGGACGGTATGAGAATCAGGTCTGACACACACTAAACATCATAAACTTAAAGTGCTTGAGAAACTCGGCTTGGAGTTTATGGTAACAACAGGTAGTAAAATTTGTGGTTCGATGATATCTCCTCCTCCACTGCTGCTCTGAGGGTCAGGTGGGAACCCTGGTCTCTTCCCATGGGGACAGCATTCCCAGGAGGCTCATGGTGCGGTGGGATCCCGGCCAGCCGGGCAGGGTTCGGGAGCAGGCAGCCCCCCCGCTCACCGTCAGCCCACCGCTCGCCTGCCGGCCCCAGGACAGACCTTCCTCTCGCTACCGGACCTGGCCACGGTCACGGTGTCCAAGGTCTTGGGCAGGGACGACAATGGCCCTGACCACACAGACCCACGGCTTTGGCTTCCCGGTGCCACGGGGCTGCAGGGAGTGGCTGTGGTACCCGAAAACGTGGGGAAGGTGCAGACAGCACCACAGGCACAGTGCTGCCTCCGTGCTGGCGTGAAGGATGGGCTGGGGAGAGGTGTGGAAAGAAACCCACAGTGGGCAGGTGTCGATGACTCACGGGGAATGCTGCCCGCACGCCGGGACCGGCCCTTCGGAGGAGAGGAGGTGCAGAGGGGGAACCTCGCTCAGCTGGTCCACAGCTCCCAGCAGCAGCCACTGCCAGAGGGGAGAAAGTTGAGGGTGACGGAGGAGCTGGGGGCGGGGGGGGCTAAGGAGGAAAATCCAGCTGCTCAGAGAAGGTTTGCTGGACAGCAGGAATCCACCAGTGCCTTTCCCGGCAAGTCCAGGCAGAAACAGCGTTTGAAAACACATGGAGCCTGCCGGCTCTTCTCCGTCCTGCTGCGGAACAGACACCTCCCTACACCACGTTATGGAGTCTGCTGGCTATACCCAGGACTAGCTTTGTCTCAGTTAATACACAATTGCCCCCAACAGCCCTGGAGGCACAGACCAAATCAGTTTTTGTAAGGAAAATATTCCCAACCAACCCTAACCCAAGTAGCTCAGGCATTTTGCTTGTGAGGGTGCCCAATTTTTGTAGCTGTCCTCAGCTGCCCCCCCCCGAAGGAGCACTGCAAAGGTTACGTGGGCTCTCATCCTGGGCAAACACCTGCCAGGAAAACCAGGGAGAGAGGGGCGAGCTATGCTGAGACAAACTCCAGTGGCAGTAGCGGGACTTGCTGTTTAAGTACTTTAAAGAATAAAATCTGCTGGGCAAAGGCTTTTCCTGGGTGGAAAACAAGACTCTCACCCTGACTCTGGCTGTTTCACCGCTCAGCATGAACAGCCAGCACAAAAGGGACTCAAAGACAGAACAACCTAATCCAGGAAGGATGTGTGGTTTCCCTAATAGACAAAATTTCCTCTGGTAATCAAGAGAAAAATGGGAGCATCCAACCTCCCAGTCAACTGGGATGAAAAAGTTGCCCAGGATGTGACAATGAACAGTAAGTCCTGGATTCCTTGGAAAACACATCTGAGACGCAGCCTGGCCCCATCCTGGTCCCAGCTGGACAAGCACCACCACCCCCAGCCGCACGGGATGTCAGCCTGGAGGGGTAACTCCAGCCTCCCCCGGAGCGAAGGGATGGCTGCTCAAGGCTGCCCCCAGCACCGACGGGGTTAAAGGCTGCCCGGGCCCCTTTCCACGCTGGGTGACATTGCAGTGGTCCACAAACAGGTTTGGGAGTTAAATGCCTCATTAATATAAATGGAGCTGGGCTGGGGAAAGGCATCTCCAGCACATGCCTATGGAAAACCCTTTGAGGCTGTGAGCCTCCACTTGTGCCCTGGAAAAGGCACAGCTCTGGGGACACAGGGCACAGGGCAGGAGACTGCGGATGTTTTAATTTTACCCTTTCACCTTCAGGACAGAGTGAGCCAGCAGCTCCATAGCTGTCAACATTAGGAGGTTTCTCCTCCAGACGCTCCAGCTCTGCTGCTGCTGCTGTGCTCTCCAGTGAGCCCTCTCAGGGAACACCCACATGAGGGGCTCTGTCCCGCAAGAGCCCACCCGTGCCTCCTGCTCAGCTGGAGCCCCACAGCCTGGGAAATCAGTGCTACCTCACCAGCAGCAGCCGCAGCTGCCACCAGACCCCAGTAGCCCATCGATGCCACGCTAACGCCACAGGCATTTTCGACAGCCAGCAGTGACTTCCCTCTGCTTGGAGCTGTGGCCGGAGTCCCAGACCAATGCTGCTCCGAGGGCTCGAACCGGCTCGGGAGGCTGCGGCAGCCAGGCGTGTGGCATGGGGGGTGCCGGCAGGCAGTTACTGTATTGTACAAAATCGTTGCCTTGGCTTGAAAGTCCCATTGCCCACCTCAAGTGACACTGCAGCAGTGAGCACCGTGCAGCCGGAGCTGGGCAGCCGCCTGGAGCAATTCCCCACGTCACATCCAAGCCATCCCCACCAGCCCGGCCAGTGCTCGGTGCTTTGCAGAAGCATTTGCACGCAGCCTCAGCCCGGGAGGGCTGCCGACACCCGGAGCATCCCAAGCACAGGCCCGAGCTGCAGCAGTGCTGGAACGGTTTCAGGCAAGCGTGAGTCAGAGGTTAACCCACAAATGCAGCAGCTGCCCTCTGCAGTGACATGCTGTGACATGGCTCCGGCACTAATCCCGACGCCAGCACCTCCCTGTGAACAGGACGGACTGGGAGGTGCGGCATCATCACTGATTCCCCACGCCTCCACCGGCACAGGGCTGGGCAGGCGGCACCGGTGGCAGCTGACAAACCCCAGGAAGAGCGAGAGTCTGGGCTGAGTGTGACCGATGCCTGAGGAGGGGAAGGAGAGAAGAAGTCCCAGGCCAGGCTGGGAAATCCCATCCAAGAAACCAGACTTCCCTCCTGTGCCGGGGGACCCTGGAGCCACCGCTCCCGCCATGGAGCAGCACTGGTCCAGGCTCTCCCTGTCCCCACTGACGTCTCCTGGTACCCTGTGCCATGCTGGCGGCTCGATGCCATGCTGCTCCCGAGGGCAGGACCAGCACCAGCCCTCTCCTCTGCCAGACGCCCGTGTCTGCCTGCCCAGCTCTGCCCACAACCAGTGTGCTCTCACCAGCCCGGCCCAGCCGGCCCCACGAGCCCCAGGCGTGCACCGAGCTGTGCTCAGCCACTCGCTTAGGTGGGGGCTGCTGGGGGCACCGGGCTGCTGATCACACAATGGCTCCCAAAATGAGCGCTAGTCTGCAGCTCCCAGCACTGCACACCCGGCACTCAATGCTTTCTGAAGCAACAGCACAATTATCTGACCACATCGCTCCTGAACAGCTTTTGTCTTGGGATTGACGCTTTCCCCTTGCTGCAAGGGCACCCCAGTCCCTTGGGGTTTTTTTATGAAATCTTTCTCCACTTGCCCCCCTTCTTCCCAAAAGCAAAGGCTTTTCTCCCACATCCTGCTCATCCCAGTCATCTGCTCATCCCACTCCAGAGCACATGAGGGACCATCCCGCTCATCCCACTCATCCCGCTCAGCCCACTCATCCCTCTCCAGAGCAGTGGGGGCTCAGGATGCCCTGGCCCTGGGGAGCTGGGGGTGGTGATGCGGGCGCTGGTGGCAGTGGGGGGGGGGGGGGTGGCGGTGGTGGCAGTGGGCAGGGGCTCTGCTGACCGTCCCTGCGGCAGCCGCAGGGTGGAATGCCGCGCAGCGGGTTCCTGCAGCAACCGGCCATGCTGCCCAGGGCTCTTCCCTTCGGCCCGGGCGAGAGCAGCCGCGGGCTCGGGGTGCTGACCCGGCAGCTGCGCCTGCTCCCCAGCCCAGTTGCAACACAGCCCGAGGTATAAACAGGGAAACATACCCGCCCTCGGGGCCACGGACAACATGTTCCTGGCATTTTGTCCTCTCTTGTATCATCACCCAGTGATTTGGCACTTTCCTGTAACACTCTCGCACCACCTTGTCTCTCCCAGTCTTACACTCCTGCCTCAGTTTCCCTTCCAGAAGGAGCCAGGTGGGAGCTGCATCCCCCTGGAGGGGGTTGAGCCTCCCCACACTGCCGGGCGTGCAGGCAGGCTGCCAGCCCTGAGCAGCTTTCACACACACTCCTGCCAGTGCCATGCCCCACGCTGCCCCAGACAGCGTTTTCGCCCCGGCGGCCTTGCCGTCAGGCCGCGTTCCCGAAAGCAGTGGGATGCGAAGCGCAGGAGGGGACGCTCGCAGCGAAGCCTCTGTCGGGCCAAGTGACATGAACCCGTGTCATCCCCAACCTGCCTGCCTCACGCCCGCCTGAGAGCAAACCTCCAGGGTCTCCGAACGCAGGCCTGGCCCCATTCAGCATGCTGATTCGGGATCACTTCTGTCTCCTTCCACTCATATATTTTGGCCAAATATGTTTCTTCAGTTGGAAAAAATGTGTGTATTCACTAGATTTATTCACCTGCAATTTAAAATGTGCCACAGTCCCAGGGGAGATGCGATCACCACGAAGCATGGCTGAATGCAGGTGCCGGCCAGAGCCACGGTGAATCACACTGTTTTCACAACGCCTCTTGCTGCAGTACCTTCCTCACTTGTGTTTTAAGACCTTCTCACCCAAGTTTACATAATGAATCCTGAAAGGTACAAGCTGTTCCCCTGGATAATCACGAAGAGTAATCGTTCCCGCTCTTGTTCTTGTTATAAAACGTCATCGGCCACAAAATATTTCACATTTCCCCCAGAACATGGCAGAGGACCATAAAGAACCAGCCCATGTGGATCTTTATGATGCACCATCCTGGCTGGTACCACGCTGGCGCTCCCTGGCCTGCGCCGGGGCAGTGTGGCATCCCCAGCACCTGAGCCCACCCACAGCTACCGCATCTTTAGAAGGCGGAATATTGGCAGGCTGGTTATGTTTTCCAGTAAACTTCTATGACAGAAAGGCAAATGAGGACAACTAATTCCCTGTCACACCAATTAGTTACAGAGCGGGTCTGGGGAAACCCCACCGGTGACAAATCACTGCCTCAGCACGCAGCCTGCCACGGTCCTGTGCCGAGAGCCGGCTCGGTTTCACACACACAGAGGAGCGCAGCCTTGGCGGGGCGAGTCGAGATGCAACGACCAGTGTCATTAACGCTCAGGCTGAAGGGACAAGTGCCTCAGCTGGGTTTTGCCCCATCCTTCTTGTTCTCTAGTCAACAGCACTGCTCGCAGAGTTGCACAGAGCGGTGGTACCCACACCCCAGCGGCGCGAGCCCCGGCATGGCCCGAGCCCCTGTCCCGCCTGCCAGGCTGTGGCCGACGGCTGCCGCGCCGTGCCAGGCATGCAGGAGCCAGCCCGGGGGGGGGGAACCGCTTCCCTCTCCTCTTCTGCTGCTTGTAAAACAAAACCAGTCTTGGTTTTACTGCCTGATCTTTGTAACGCAAACAGAGGTCAGTTAAAAAGGTTTTATATGCAGCGGTTACCGGTGTAGGTTGGCTTGTGAGATGCTCACTATCATTTGACTCTGATTTTACTGGTCACAACTAAATTACTCTATTTTGTTTAGTGACAGCGTGTCTCTGAAAGTGCACTCGATAAACTGAGCAATTAAAGTGCTGAATGAGCCTGTTTGCACCCTGCATGGGAACGGGTGATGGAGCAGGAGCAGCCTCCCCGCTGCCAGGGCTGCAGCGCCGATCACCAGCACGGGGTGAGCGATGGCGACGGCGACCCGCGCGCTCCTCCTTTGCAGGAGGGCTGCCTGCAAACCCCAGAGCTGTCGGACTGGAAGTCAGGCTGCGGATGTGACTAATATTTAGCACGTACATTTCGCAGCTCCTGCTAAATGGCAATCTAATCAGCGGGTGCATGTGCGGTGGCAGTGCCTATCATCAGCCGTAGGCAGGGCAGCTGGCGACACCGCCCCGGCACCCGGGCAGGGAGGGGGGCTGCCCGGGAGGGGACTCCCGCAGAGGCCAGGCAGGCAATGCAGGACAGCAAAGTCCTGGCACCCGTCTTGTTTCCGGACCCCAAAGAGCCTTTCCAAATCCTCATGAAATCCCTGAGCACCAAGGAGTGACCTCGGGTCTGACAGCTGCCACCATGGCTATGCTGGGTGGGGACCCCCCACTGGGACGTGTCCCCCCCCCGCACACCGTGCCAAAGGGCATAATTTGGCCAAAAGCAATGAGATTTACACAGAACCAGATATGAACGAGCCATATGGTTTTGCCGGTGACCTGAACTCAGTCCTACTAACGGGGTTGTAATTTTGGGGTGATTTCCTTGCTGCAGAGCTGTCCTTGGGTCTCTGCGTTGGGCTCCGACACAAGCACCTCCACTCTTCGTCTTTATATACAGGCCTAAAAACCAGCCCAGAAACCTTTTCAGCCTTCTTTGTATCCACTCCAGTCAGCATTAAAATATTTTCCTTTTACCAGATAAGTTTAGGACCAGTTGATATTTTCAAAACACTACAGGTTAGACCGATGGTGCCATTTTCTGGGCCGATTTGCCCCGTGTATCCAGTTTCTCAGCTGTATTTAGCTGCCATCAGTGGTGCATCACGCCAGCACAACACCCTGACTCAGAACACAATGCCTGGGGTGCAGAAGAGTTTTCCATGGTGTTTTTCAGCTGTATTTTTAGCAGGAGGTTTTTGCTTATGAAATAAACTTTCTCATGAAGCAAGCAAGAGAGACAACGCAAAGTCAAGCCAAATTCAAGGTCACTTGGCTTCACTGGCTTCACAGCTGATGTTTCAAACCACTGAACAAATGCAGCCTGCTCTATTTTCAGCCTTAGAGCTGCCAGTGCTGGTAATAGACATTGTTCTCGGGGGAAATAAGCAACGATAGAAGGGCAATTATTTTGACAGGACAGAGGTTAGAAACTGGGTAAGTCCCGGTGCTCACCATCAAACCTGTTCGTTCTAGCCTCACTTGGAAATACTGTTTAAACACAATCCCGCATTCCACTTCTGGCATAATGGTAGGAGGTACACCCGTGCAATTTAAAAATAAAAATCCCTTTTGTTCCCAAACAACGAAACATAGGGACATTTGGGAAAGTCTGACCAAGTCCTGATTGAACAAGAACCTGTGATTACTTTTCCTAGCAAGAGGCAATCGTTACCTTTTACAATGCTTTGCTGATCTATGGTGATTTATAGTTCCAAGGAGGTTTACACACATTTACTGTTCTGTTGTGAGGAGTTAACAGCTCCCACAATCGCTCAAGATGCTTAAAGTTTTAGCTCTAAACCGTGTTTGTACAGTAGTGTTGTGTTCAGGGATCCCACCCCACAGCACCCAGTGCACTCACCCCAGCGTAGAAAAACGCGGAAAATAAATGGGAGGTGTGTGCGTCTCTTCAACCCCCCCGAGGGATTAATTACGTGATCAATAGGAATCAGTGTGCAACACACCTGAGATTGAAATTAAGTCATAAAATGCAAAAGTACATGCTAACCACCGTGAAAATCGCAGACAACCGGGCTACGAGGGTGCTCGTGAGGGTGCGCGGCCCCGTCTGAGTCGCTTGCGTTCCACCCTTGGAAGCAAATAGAAGCGCTGCTTAGTCTTTTAATTTCATTGTCATTTTATGGAAGCAGAGCTCATATCTCCTTTCAGACCCAGCCTGCTGGTCCGGCCAAGGCAGACTTCCACTCCTTCTATTTAAGCATCAACATCTTCTGTAGTCCACGCTTGAAAGACACAGGGTGTACAAAACACGGGCAGGAAAGCATGCCCAGCAGCAGTCTTGATAGTAAACACAGCTGCTCCATGAGACTTTAAAAAAAAAAACATTACAAGATCTTACACTTCTTTTAAAAAGTAAGATTATAAGATCTTTTAAAAAAAGGATTATAAACCTGTTTCAAAATACTATTGCAGTTCGCCTGCAGTTCTTTAACCTATGTCAAAGGCCTGTCACAGGGGATGGCTGGCACGAGGGAAGAAAAGCAGCAGCAAGGTGATGTCCTGGCGCTTCGGACATTTCAAAGCAGACTGAGAAACACACCGTAAATTGCTGCGGCACAATTTGTGTATTGGGGCAGTGGCCACAAGACCCGGTCCTGCTGTGAAAGTCTCCCTGCACTTTCCAAGCGACTGTCCGCATCCCAGCTACAACCCAAGCACTCCTTCCCCCACGGCTGCCATTCTAATAGGACTTTTTCTTCTTTTTGGGAAAAAACAAGGACAGGTGCTCATCTCTTAGCAGCAGGATGGAGACACAACTTCCTCAACATCTTGTGTCATGGGGAAGTTTGTGTTGCTGATCCTGCACTGCCCGCATCTGATGGTCTTTGTAGGACCGGGGTAGGAGCAGCAGAAGCGGCTGCAATTCCTGGGGAGGTGGGGAGCTTTAGGAGAAAATTAAATAGTGCTGGGAACAAATTAAAGCAAGGTTTCAACGAAGCCTGGACGAGCCACGACTAAACTGGGAGCGACTCCAGCTGAAGGGAAGGGAGGGTTTAGATGCACCGTCGTGAATGGGCGGGATGGGGCGGGACCGGGGCGGGGGAGGTGGCGGGGCCGGGCCCGCTCTCAGCGGGGAGCGCTGCCGGAGCCGCGCGGGCGGCAGGTACGGAGGGACCGGGATCGACCGTGGGGACCCCCCTCCCCGGGTGGGAGAGCGGGGTAGGGGCTGGACGGTCCCTTCGGTCCCCCGGGTCGCCGCCGGAGGGATGCCCGCGGGCGTACGCCCGCGGGCATCCCTCCGGCGGCGACCCGGGGGACCGAAGGGACCAGCTTATTGGGTCAGGACCTGCGTGGGTTAGATAAAATGTCAGCATTTAAATGTGACTACGGGTTTTTTTCCTCCTGCTTCTTGCGGTGGAGGATGCGGTTTTAAGGTATAATATTATTTATAAAAGGAGAAAAATAAGGAGGGTCTTTTGTTGACATGTTTTTGGGGTGTTTTTTTTGGGGGGGGGTGTGGAATGAAAAGCTTTGATTCGGTCGTGGTGTCTTTCTGCACTGATACAGACGTGAAGTCACCCGATCTTTGCATGCTTTTGCAACAGCGGTGCAGGTTTTCCGTTTTGTTTTGTTTGTTTTTTGGTCTTTTTATCCAGTCAGGTATTCTGGATATGTGCAGTGTGCAGTCGTTCTTACTGAACCTCTGTTTACACAGGGTTTTCTTTAATCTCCCTGATAAAAGGTATGGAAGCAGACCGCAGCTTTCTGAATATTTCACTGTCCGTTTCCTTTGTTGTGGGAAATGTGCCATTCACCTCGGGTTGCTGCTTCCCGGGTGAGGGCAGAGGATGCTCCCTCTCCGGGACACCGGCCTTACTGCAGAATAAGAGATCTGCAGGTGGGGAGGGAGATGCTGGCGGGTTTTGCGTCTCTTACGTCCCAGGATTCACGTTGTTCATTGCACAAGCAGCAGAGTTAACTCTGAGCAATGTGACCTTACCAGCACGTGAGAAGGAAGGCTTGTCATCGTCCTAGGAGACAGGGACATCACGGGAAACACAGGGTTAGGCAGGCAAGGGAAGCAGGGACGGAGAGTCTAACATATGGTGCAGAGAGTCAGTTAAATGCTATGTAAACTTCCAGACTGTAAATATTCTTCGAGTGTTGTATGCGTGCCCGTCAGGGTTAGAGAGGTGGAGGCGCCTGCACAGGTCCGGGCGGCTATGGGCGTCTGAGCCGCACACACAACAGCAAGGCAAAGCATCTGCTGAGCACTCTGTGATCCCGGGCTCAGAACGGGCTTTCGTTGCTCACTGACATGTTGCTGCTCCACTTTTTCAACTGCCAGCCTGTAAACTTATGACGTAATAAACCCTTTTCCTCCAACTTGCAAAAATACCACTAGATAGCCTAAATGTCTTCTCTAGGAAAACAAGGTCTTTTCATCAGGCTCTGGAGAAGATGGCAGATGAGCAGCTGGTGATCAAAGAGGAATGACTGTTGTGTGTGCCAGTAGAGAAAGCAGTGAATAATTGCAGTATCAGGCCCAGCAGTGTTGGAATGTTTTTGCAGCCGAGGTACCACCCTGGAGCCTCCAAGAGTGTGCTGAGTTTTGCTTATGTCTTTTATTTCCTCTAAGTGGCAATTGCTCTAGGAAAATCCCAGAGGAAATTCAACACAGTCAACACAATCATTTCGTAATGTGGGAGTCTGATCTCACCTGTAAGGCGGAGGAGTTTCACCTGGCATGATGCTGGGATGATGCAGGGCTGGACGCGTGGCTGCTGGGGGAAGGTGAGGACACCTCCTTTGCAGCACAAAGCAAACCATGTTAGAACCAGGGACAAGCTGCTTTTAGAATGGCTTCGGTAATCACGGGGATGCAGGTATTGCCAGGAGAAGGGCACGTGGCACCCCGTGCACCACAGAGCTCTCGTGGCCCTAGGGTCGGCTCCTGATAGTCGTTTTAGATGAGACCAGCGTGACAAGGGGCAGCCCAGAGCCAAGCACGGCAGTGGGGAGGTGGCGAAGGAAGCGGTGGTGGTTCCCCGGAGCGGGTCCAGCGCAGGCTGGCGAGGTCGGTGCTTACAGAGCGCGCTGTGAGCTGCGAGTGCTGCCGGGACCCTCGGGGCTGTAAAGCAGCAGTAACGCACTGCTACCGCTCGCCTGCAAGGGAGAACGAAGCCAGTTCTTATCTGCACGTTAGAGGCCAGTCCTGCAAACGGAGCAGCGTGACAATAAAAAATGCAAAGGAGGAAAAGGAGTGGGGGAGCCAAATGAGTGCGTGTTCCCCTTCCCTGACTGGGGCCTTGGAAGTGGAGCAGCCAGACAAGAAATAAATCCAGTGAGCGGCAGCAGGGAGCTGCCAAATGTCCAGGCCCTTGAGCTTCACATGCTGTGCGAATAACGGGGAATTTGAGGGCGGCAGCAGGGACAGACTTTTTGTAACCGTGAGACTGCCCTGCACGGCACACACCAGCAGGAACCGGGCTGCACGTCCATCGAGGGGGAAGCACCTTCTGAGTCCCCAGCCCTGATCTCCTCAGCTCCTGTCCCGCAGCAGCCTCCGCTCCCTTTCTCCGGAGGGGGTTTTGGGAAGGGGTGACAGTCATCTATGGGCCAATGGAGGGTGGGTCTTCTCATCCCTCATTTGTCACCCGTCTGCTCCAGGTACAGCCTGCTGATGGGGGAGAGCAGGACAGGATCCAGGCTGGCTCCAAACCCAGTACCATCCCCACTGCAAACAGCTACGGCATCTGAGCACTGAGCCTCCGGGCCCGGGGCGAGGAGCCCCCCAGTAACAGGGGCTTTGGCTTCCAGCGGGCAAGGCACCTCACACAGAGTGGCTTTCAGCAGAGAGAAAGAAAGGAGAAGACTATTTGGAAACATTCTGAAAATAAAGGTAAGAAGAAACCTATTAAAATGAGAAAAAAGATTGAAAAAAAAGTCACCCAAATATGGCGAAGTGCAGCTTTTGCTTAATGCCATTTCTTTTATCAAATGATCTGTTTAAAAGCACAGCTTATGCCTAAAGGAAGTGTAAACCTGGGTCTTTCACTCTGCTGCCGTGTTAAGACATCCCCTGCAAAACCTGTGACTGTCTGCTTGGCTGTATTGCCAGCACACCTTTGCTAACTTGTTTTTTTTTTTTTTTAATTTTGGGATCCATGTGTTTTCATGGCGGGGCAGGGATGCTGCAAGCATCCTGTGAGAGGATTCTCTTCCAGCCATCCCCATCCCTGTGCCTGTCCTCCTGCTGGCAGGTGCCCCGAGGGGCTGTGGGACAGAGCAGCACTTGCAAAGAACAGGTCCGGTAGCTTTGACATTGGGAAAAAAAACCATTCTGAATCACTTTAAAACATATCTAAAACTAATTTTATCTTATTTTCCACAGTGTAGCTTGAATGTAACTTAAAAATGTGAAAATGCTGCCCTTCAGCACGGTGTTTTTACAGTTGGGGAGCTGAAGAGATAAAGCGAGCTGGAAACACTCTAATCTCTGCTTAAAACTGATTTGCAGCTGGTCTTCCTTTCCTAGTGCAGCATCGTCCCCTTGCTATCACTAGCATGCATACCGTGACTTTGCAAAGAGCACTCTCAGGTTAGGTGGTTAAATGGAATTAAATTCAAGGTGGAGAACAAGCGTATCGATGACTCCTGCAAAACCATGAACAAAGATAAAGCAGCATCAAAATTAGCTGTTCAGTATCTTTAACTTTACTCAGTTATGAAAGTAGAGTTTTTACTCTGTGTGTGCTCCTCAATCCATAAGTATGTGTCTCAACGTTGCCGTCACGAAAAAAAACCAACCCTAAAATCCATCTTGAGGAAACAATATAAAAAGAAATAATCACTTCTTACTGCAATGTCAGGTTGATGAGCAACCGACAAAGATCTGTATGACAAATGGGGATCCCTCTGTGGCAGGTCTCGGACTCTCGGCAGGAGCCCACGCTCCGTGTTTGGCCGGCGCGGTCTGTGAGCAGCAGAGCAAACAGGCTGCAGGGCATGCGGCCAGTCAGGTCCAGCCGGGCTGGATTTTGCCCAGTGCAGTGTAGGTGTGTTTTAAATTTTAATCTAATCTAAATCTTTTATTGGATTTCTTAAAAGACAGAAAATATTTACTAGTTTGCCTTGCTAGTCTCTCTGGGTGTAAATGTATTTTGACGATACTGTTTTATAAAGCAGAGACCAGTCTGGAGGCTCTGCCTTGAGATGGGGTTGTGTTCACACGCGGCGGCAGACGGCTCAGGCAGAATGGCCGCGTGTGTTTTGCGTCTTCCCTAAGCCACCCAAGCAGAGGCTAACGGTGTTCCTCCTCGGTTTATTATAGTCCTGTCCAAACGCCAGCAAGCATCTGACGCAATGTAAGCTCCTTCTGTGAATAAACCCTTCTGCAGGCACCCATGGGTGGGAACCTCTGTGGCACCGAGTTCACGGAGGACAAGCCAATGATGCACTGGTGGCTCAGGGGTCCGGGAGGTCCGAGTCCCAGGACACGTGTTCCTCGGAGAACAAAGCGCTTTCACACAAGAGTAGAGCCTGCCCTCAAATCTCTGAGGAAGCAGCTGGAGTTTCTTCTTTCCAAAGCACTCTTCCATCAAGACCTCCTGGTGTTAGGCTGTGTCTAACATCACACGCAATAGGGTGTGCAATGAAAATCGTCATCTCTCTTTGCATCGTGGAGTGAGACATCATATAAAACCTTTGGGTTTATACTTTTATCAAACTCTGTATATACTACTCAGGAGATTTTGCAGATCTGGCCAATAAATCAATGAATCAGTATTAGTTCGTTGGGCTTTTTTTGAAAAGTAAGAAGGACACAGTTGCCACCACTCCCCAAGTTGCCTGTGCGCACCCTTCAGCTTCCTTTTGTACGTTTGGTGGCCTATCTACAAGTAACTTCATGGTAATCTAGTTTCTACATTGCAGAGTACTGCTCGTTATTGAAATATCGCTGTATTATTTCAGCACTCTTTCTTCTAGGCTGCAGAGTTATAAGCCGCATTAATCTTAAATCCTGTTCTCCTACAGTTTAAATCTGAAAAATGTTCTAAGCGGCTGACTCGGGTTTGTTTTGAAATCCTGCCTCGGGATATTAAGATTTAGTAACAGAAATTCTCGCCTTAAAATAGCAGCACAAAATGTTCTATTTACTCACAATGTGAATGTAAAATATGCAGCATCCCTCACATGAGCAGTGGAAGCATACCGATAGTATCTGAAAGACAAAGGAATTTGGTGGAAAAAACCAATCCGCTGTTCTTCCTCTGGCGGGCGGCAGCACTGAACAGCATTCCTGGCCCTGGGAAAGGTGCTGCTGGTTCCAGGTCCTCTTCTCCTGCCCCCTCCAATAGCCTGGTGCACTGTAATACTTTTTACTTTTAAGAAAAATTGTCTTAAGCCCTATATTAGCTTGAACCCTAAACGCTGTTAGCCTGAATTCTACCTGAAACCAGCTCATGCACGTGCTGCTTGGTCCATCTAGTGTTGGCAAAGGTCTCAGGCGATGTTAGAGACGTACCTGGTTGCACACAGAACACCGACTCGCTAAAATGTCTTGTTATTTACTGCAGCACCTGCAGGGCCCGGGGGCCAGTTCTCAGTCAGTCACCGCAGGCACAGCTGTCTCGTCTCCAACAGGTCCAAGTCACTTGACTCTCATGGGGCCAGAAGGGACCCCAGAAGGGACATGTCAAAAACATTTGCCGCTTTTGGAACTGCAAAGTGCAAACCTCCCCCTTGTGCCTTCTCGGGAGGTGGGGGGCTGTTTCACTGCCACGGCGTGACCCTGCAGAACATCTGCTCTGACTTTCTCCGGGTTATAAAACCACGGTCGTGCCATCACATGACCACTCCAGCTTTGCTTTGCTGACAACACAAGTGTACTTGGCATGATACAAACCTTGCCTCTCAAAATAGCTGGTTTGGTGTCTTTTCTCCCATTTGCAGACAGCAGCATGAACCTGAAGAAGTACTTCATTCGGGCGCTGCACCGCCTGCAGAAGGGCCCTGGCTACACCTACAAGGAGCTGCTGGTCTGGTACTGCGACAACACCAACACCCACGGCCCGAAGCGCATCATCAAAGAGGGGCCGAAGAAGAAATTAATTTGGTTCTTCCTAACGCTGCTCTTTGCATCTCTGGTCTTCTGGCAGTGGGGTATCCTCATCAACACCTACCTCTCCTATAACGTCACGTCATCTCTCTCTATTGGCTTTAAAACCATGAAGTTCCCAGCAGTCACGGTCTGCAATGCCAACCCTTTCAAGTAAGTTTTTCTTCGCCTAATTTACCCAGTCATGCATTAACACCCTCAGTTATGTTTTAGCATAAAGTACTGTGGATCCCTTCCTGTCTCAGGTATGTTAGGAGCATCAATGGAAATGATCCTTTGACTCACCAAATGGCACTAAAAACCGAAGGAGAACGATGTAAAGGGGAACGGCTCAGGGCCGGCGCAGGGTCCGTGTGCCTGCGAGTTTGCCTGGGTTTCCTTACTGTATCAGTTAATCTAATGATGGTTGTTGCCTCCCTGCAAACTTTCCCTGGCTCAAGGAAAACTCGAAGTTCAACTTACTTGTCACAACTAAAATCAGTCTCTCGATCTTTCCCCACAATTCCTTTCTTTCTCCTTCCTCCCTGTGAACGTACCTCTTATCACTCACACTCCGGCCATTAAGAGCTGGTTAAACAGTAGGATCTGCTGGGACCTGCAGGGATACAACTTGATCACAATTTCAAAGCAGTAACTGATTTTTATTTGAGTTGCTTCAAATTTATATCCATGCAATAGCCTAGCCCAAGGCAAGATGCTCTCGACTGACACACAGGAATTATTTGGGGTTTTTTTTTTATTCTCTGCTTGCTAGAGATGTTTTGTGTAAACTACAGGGAATTACTGAAATACAACCAATTCAGTTCTGCTGTGACAAAACACTGTTCACCACCACAGCACTCTGTTTATCCTTCTGCTGGTTTTCCACCTGGCTGCAGGCTGCTGGGATGCCCAAGTCTGAGCTGGCTGTGCTCTGCACAGAGGCTCCGTTGTTCTCCAGTAAATCTTTAGGCAGTGATCCATGGTGCCCAGGAAGATCCAGGCAAGTGGAGCAGCAGATGAGCACATCCCCACTGCCTTGGCACCGCCTGGTAACTGCTCTTTGTCCTGCAGATACTCAGAGGTGAAGCATCTGCTGAAAGAACTGGACAGGCTCATTGAAGCAGCACTGGAGAGGATCCTGCAGCCTGCGCCGTGGAACAGCAGCGAGAACGCCTCCCCACCACTCGACCTGGAGCTCTGGCACCAGATACCCCTGGTCCTTATCGACGAGCACGACAAAGACAACCCCGTCATCCTGGACATCTTTGAGAGTAACCAGACCACTGCGGGCAACCAAACCTCTGCAGGAAATCAAACTGCTGAGGGCAATGAAACCTCTGCGGGCAATGAAACCTTTGCGGGCAACCATACCGCTGAGGGCAACCAAACCTCTGCAGGCAACCAAACGGCTGCTCCACCTGCCCCAGCCAACACGACGTCGGAAGAAAAGAAGTACAAGCTGGCGGTGAAGCTGGTGAGAGGGGTCCCGCGGGAGGCAGCCGGGGAGGGGCAAGGGATGAGCAGCGCTGGGCGCCTCGGCAGGGATGCAGCATGGAGATCGGCGTCTCTTCCCCACCAGCTGCCTGTGGCCACTCTGCTGCAGGGCTCTGGTCCGGCTGCGCTGGGGCCGGGGGCTGCCTGCGCTGGCAGCCCCCTCTGTACAGGGCACGCGGAGCCCGTGGGCAGTTTGCAAGTTATGGCGTGTTATTTCAAGGCTCCAGGGCTGTGTGTTGTTTTTCTGAGGAAGGCAGCACAGAGGTATTTTAAGATTTTTTTTTTTAAATTTCAGAGGGGGGATCTGATGCCCTGCAGGTTACATAGCCAGACACCCAGCTGAAGATGCTGGATTTCCGCACATGGGGCCTGCAGCAGGATCATACCCTAAATATACTGCCCTAAATGAAAGGAAGCCCAGCAAGGAGCTGTGTTACGTTAGTCCATGGTGAATGTAGGTAGCTGCCTAACATCAGTCAGATCAGCAGGCCCCTCATGCAAAAAGGGACTGACAACACGTAGCAGCCTAGCACCGCATCAGAGGTACGGAGTGGATCCTGCCAGCAGGTCCGTCAGCCTCTGGTGAGAGGGATGCTGGAAGCGCTGGGCAGTAACTGAGCTGTGCACGGCGTTGGTCAGTGGAGTCTGCCCGCAGCGCAGAGGACAATGCTGTACATCCTCTGGGACTGCCCAGCGCAGCCCTGCTGCAGGCTGAGCCCAGGGCAGAGCCGGGGCAGATGTACTCCACGCAGGCTCCCTGCCGCCTTCACCTCTTCCTCGGGTCTGGCACCCAAAATCCTGGGGAGAGGCTGCAGCTGCTGCCCCTGTCCCTCTCCCGCTGCCGTCCTCACTGCAGAGGCACATGGTGGTCTCGTGACCCCCCACCCTCTGCTCCCACGGAGGCTTCAAGGACCCTGCCTGACCAGACCTTGGAAGCTGGGACAGCTCCGGTCTTAAAGAATTGACCCAAAAGTGACGCTTTCTGTAAGCTAGTGGAGGTAACGCTGGGACCGATGGGAAATCTCCCCGGGGAAGGGACGCGTCTGTAAACACATGCAGATGTGGCAGCCGGCTCCGCAGCTCCCGTCTGGCCGTACCTCTCATTTCCCGGGGAGCAGCAGGCAGGACTGGCATCAAGCCGAGCGCGCGCAGGGAGAGGGGGCATGCCATGCCGTACGTCCCTCCTGCCGTCCCCCGCCATGGGACGGGGTCAGACCTGCCTGCTGTGTGTCCCCAGTGCAGCCATCAGGGCCCCGACAACTGCACCTACAGGAACTTCACCAGCGCGGCGCAGGCGGTGACCGAGTGGTACATCCTGCAGTCCACGAGCATCCTCTCCAAAGTCCCGCTGCAAGAGAGAATCAAGATGGGCTACCAGGCAGAAGACATGATCCTGGCGTGTCTCTATGGGGCTGAACCCTGCAACTACAAGTAGGTGCACACCGAGCTCCCTGCCCTTCTCTGTCACATCAGGAATGGTACAGGATGCTAAAGGCATGACAGCCTTTTTCTTTTCTCTTTTTAAGGTATATATCAGTTAATAAAGAGATTTCTGCTGGTTCTTAACTCTAACAACATTTCCCAGAGGGTTTCTGGATGTGATCCTGGCTGAAACAAGTTATTTTGGGGTAGTGCTGGCTTTAGTTTTAGTTTTGGATGGGCGGTTTTGCTCATGACACATCAAGACTAACAGCGTCCATGGATGGGACCCAGGATGGGACCTGCCAGCACAGGTGCTGAGTCAGCATACTGCTGGCACAGCAGTGCAGCCCCTGGTTACAGCCCCCCGTTCTTTTTACACAAAGCTCCGATAAATGCATTTTAGCCATCGTTTCTTATGAACGCCAAATTTAGATATCCAGCTTTGAGAAACGCGAGCACACAGGGGCAGCCCAGGCTGCAAGGAGTCCTGCCCCCTCTGCAATGCCCCTTCTGCAAAGAGGGCAACAGAGAATTATTTTCAAAGAACGATATAACACCAGCCAAAACCTGTTAGCGTAGCTCAGATCAAGCAATTATTTCTCTCATCTGTGTGACAGATGATTCTTTTCCATTCCGACAAAGCATTATCCCCAGTGGCTGCGCCTCAGTACACACCAGTACCTTGCTCTGCTTTTTTTCAACAGCAGATTGATTGAAATTATATCAGCTGAAATTTCTATACAGGCATTCAACAAATGGAGCAACTTAAAGTGAATCCCAGATGTAATTGCCAAAAAGCAGTCCTACCAGATGCATTATTTTATAATCCTTTAGTCCTCCCCGAGAGTCACAGTTTTATGTGCATGATTCTTCCAGGAATTTCACTCAAATCTACCACCCAGACCACGGTAACTGCTACATCTTTAACTGGGGCATGGACGAAGAGGCTTTGAATTCTTCCAACCCCGGAGCTGAGTTTGGTAAGAGCGCGCTCTGCTAAGGAGGAAGGAGCTAAAGGACCAGAAGTGCTGGGAGTTACTCTGTCTCTCAGTGGCCATCTCTGTGAGATACAACAGATTTATGATTTCTGTGTCTCTGGAGCACTACAGCAGGGAGTAACCTTTCCAGGAGGGAAAAAGCCCCCAGAAGGGAAATGTGCCACATAGAAACAAGCAATGCGACTACAGATGTTACTTTGCAGAAGTGTAACATCTGGATGGCTGAAATATTCGAGGCAATGTCTGAATAGTCAATCAGATCTTTCCATCCTGTGCATTCACCATCGTGTGTATTTATGCACATGCAAGGCTGCCATGACAGCCAGACCCAGGCTCTTCTCCAAGGAACAGATTTCTGTGCACAATGAGAAAATAGACTCCATTTTTTCCCAAAGACTCGCATTTCTATACAATTCCTGTTCTGAGTGTCTTGTCTGGTGTCCCAGGGCTGAAGTTAATTCTGGACATCAGCCAGCAAGACTATATCCCCTACCTGTCATCCGCTGCCGGGGCCAGGCTCATGCTGCATCAACAGAAGAGCTTCCCCTTCCTTAAGGATCAGGGCATCTATGCAATGGCCGGGACAGAAACCTCCATCGGCGTGTTAGTGGTATGTCTGGCATTCCTCTAGAGCAGATTGTCTGAGAATAATGTTATCTGATGGGACTGCAACCAAGTTTGTTTTAAGTCTTGGCTGAACTGGCTCAAACCAAAAGAGTCAAGGTATACGCTAGCTGTGGGCTGGAACAGTTTATGGAGACTTTTATGTAACTGTCCTGGCAAAGTGCTTTACTGAAGCCAAAATATTGAGCTCAGGTTATTGTTCCTTCTTCCTTTAGCATGTCAGAAGGTGCCTTGCTAAAACATGCTGCTCTTGAACACCTTCATCTGCCTCGATCCAGCCCTGGGGAATGGGCTGCATCTCTTTCAGCTCTGCCGCTGAATGATTCTTTGATTTTTTTCAAAGCCATCAGGGAATACAGGAATTACAGAGTCTCTAGAAAATGGGCACCAGGGACCTGGGGAGGAGCGCTAGCTACTGAAGTTTGCTGTTTCGGTTTTCTTTCAGGATGAACTGGAACGGATGGGTTATCCCTACAGTGACTGCACCATGAACGGGTCTGATGTCCCTGTAAAAAATCTCTATAGCCAATATAATACTTCCTATTCCATACAGGTAAAACATGTTTTTAAATCAAACAGGGTTGTTTAGGAAAAGTCTTTAACCAGCATGCAGGATTACTGGAGCATCAGCAATGATAAAGTAGAAAGCATAACCTAAACATGGGAACCTTCTTTTCTGGTAATAAACGGGCACTTGAGTCTGAACACTCAATAGCCCCAGGCTTGGAAATGATCCCAGTGGATCCAGTGGAAATAACTGTCTTGCAGGAGCAAGACCTGATGATGCAAGTATTAAAACTTGCTTCAAAAGATAAGGAACATTGCTCCGGCAGGCAGCACAGCTTAATGTAATCTTCACTCAAAACAACTCGTACGGCCAGGAAAGGGCATCAGTAGGTATTGTGTCCTTAGCCAGGTATGAAGTTTGTTTCATTTTGAGAGGGATGAAAATGGTCATTTCTGTAATTTTCTTAAAAGCCTAAAGCACAGCAAACCCCCGGATCTCTGCTGTTACACAGGACCCTGCTATGTGTCACCTACTAACTTGCAAACAAAAAAGCCAATATTTTTACTTCCATATATATAAGCGCAGTTTAATGCTGGTCCTTTCCTCGTACGCTGTCACCTCAGAGCTCGGCTCCCCAAAGCGGAGGGTTCCCACCCATCCTGAAAACCAGGCAAAGCCAGAACAAGGTGCACCTGGGTCCCTTAAAAACCCCTGGTTCTTCAGTTTCCCCCCTTTTGGCTCCCCGAGCAGCCCCGGTTGTAGGGGAGAGCGTCTGAAATGGGCTGAAACTCCCAGTAGCTTTGGCTAATGCCGGTTCCTTAATAATGTAGGAAACGCTGGGAAAAGACATCTTCCAGAGTGTCCGGCTGGGAGCGCGGAGTCCCAGGCTCCGTGCAGGGACCTCGGGGGCAGCAGCGGGGACCCGATCTGCTCCGGACGGGGACAGGCACAGCGTTAGCCCGACGCTCCTCTGCCGGCTGCCCACCTAAGCCACAGGAGGCTGCGGAGCAGTTTTTCTCCTTTAAAAAGAATAACTGTTCATGCCATGTCGTTAAGGCAATTAATTTCTTTTTTTCAGCCGTGAGAGTATCTTTTTTTCCCTACAACTTCCATGCTTGGCTGAAATCTTTTAATTATACGTAGATCAACCAGCAAGAGGTAGACTCTAGTCATTACCCATGTCCGACGGGCTAACTTCTCTAAACTCAAGGAGTTATTGAGCAATCACCAGAGCTTCTTGCGCTGCCGTAACCAGGACGGCAAAGCTGCTCCGTCCGCAGCAACCGCAGGCACCGTCCTGCAACGTGAACGGTCACCGCGGCTCTGGGAAGCTTTTGCGGAGACGTTAATGCGACACTTTTCGTGAGATGGGGTGGCTGCTGCTGCTCGGGGCACGCTGCAGGGATAAAAGCTATCTGGAGAACTGTTGTGCTCTGAGTTTTAGCCATGGCGTTGCTCTAATGTGCAAAGAAACTTGTATTTTGTGTACACAAGTAGTATTTATCCCTGACAGGAGAGGAATATACAGGAGGGATTTCTCTCCCGAACACTTCTGCCCTTTTAATCCTTTTCTCTTAAAGAGAATTAAGTAATTTTTTTCCCCTGAAAATGCCTGCTTGTTTTGTATAGGAAATGAAGACAGACCTTTGCCTTTTCTTCACTTTAAAACTGGGATGAGAAAGTTGAGTGTTTGTAAACCTTGAATCTGTAAGAAAAATATAGTGTAAACATTAAGCGCTGGTTAATTTGTAACAGGCTATCACATAAGGGAGAAGCATTTTTGGAGGGTGAGATCTGGCAATAAGGAAAACATCAAAACCATTTTGGGGGTTATTTACAAAAGCCTGAAGAGTACACCCCAGACAAGTTGGGAGGGCTTTGGTCTAGCAGGGGTTTTATATTTCTGCCTATATGTAATTATAACAATTGGACCGCTTTACCCTACTTTTAAAGATGCTTATATAACATTTAAGCAAATACTTGAAATGATTGCAGTATTACTTAAAAGTTGCTAAATGCTGACTGGGGTTCTATGTCCACATAATTCACATCACTTCAGAGACCTCTCAGGAAAACCCGGCTTTTCCATCACTCCCTGACTGCAGTGAACTCTGTAAGCATTTTGTACCACACAGAAATTCTCTGGTTGTTCTACCTAGCTGGAGCTGTTAAATTTAATTATCTTTTCATAGACTTTGTTATTGCTTTGTGCACTGTTTCATCCGAGTCCCACTCCAATCTCGGATGATTAACTTCATGCCTCGCTGAGCTAATGGCAGTGCTGCAGCCTGGCTCGCACGCTGCCGAAGCTGCGGCTGCAATCCTTTCCAGGAGAGAAGCAGATGCACAGATAAGATAATTCAGATTTCTAAAACCTGCTCTTTATGTTGAAGTATTTTTAGAGTCCCTGCTTTAGAGTGGAAACCAGCCCTTTGTCAGTATGTCGTCTAAAGCCTGGAGACAACCGCAGTGTCCACGAGTGTAGTAGAACATTTTGATTCCTTTTTGGAAACTCCGTATTACTTCCACGAAGCCCTAAATAGTTAAGAAATGAGCAGTTTCTTGTGCAGCTGGGAGCAGGCACTGAGTTCCCTCCTGCTCCTGCGAGGTGACGTACCCATGGGCAACTCACAACTGGGACGTACCTTAAAACCGGGAGGAGCAGCAGTAAGAACGCATCATAAAGAAAACCCTAACTGCAGCGCAACTCTACACATGGCAGCTTACCCACCCACCTTGTCTCTCCGTTCTAAAGCCCGTGTGACTTGTGCCAGGCTTCCAGAGCCTGCCGTAGTGCCTGGCAATGCTCCGTGCACGCTGGAGGATGGGATCGCGCCATCGGGCAGGGATGGGCTCTGGCAGCACCCCCTCCTTGTGTGGCTTCAGCCTTCTCTGCGTGCAGCCACAAAACCAGCCGTGCAGCGCAAGAGAGAGAAAATACCTCAGGGTCGAGTAATTCTCATAGCCAGCGCAGACTCCAGCAGCACAGAGGCAGGCAGGGAGGTTCAGCCCACGTCTAAGCAGCTCCCTCTTCCCTTTTTTCAGGCTTGCCTGCGCTCTTGTTTCCAAAATCACATGATTGAAATCTGTGGATGTGGTCATTATATGTTTCCTTTACCTGAAGGGGTAAATTATTGCAATAACGAAGATAACCCAGGTTGGGGTAAGAACATGAACAAAACTGATTGCGCAGCCTTCCCAGGGTCCTGGCACGCAGGAGGGGTGGGAGCGGACAGGAGCTTTGTTACTGTTGTAAATGCAACAGGTGAACAGCTTTTGCCTGTGCGCAGTCTCCCCGTGGCCGTTTGGGTCAGTACCGGGGAGAAGGGGTGAAACCTTGGTCCTGGCTGGGGCTGAGGGGCCTCAGCTTCCATGCTGCCCTGAGGCAGGTCTCTCCCGGGCAGCCAGCTCCAGCCGGGGAAGGTCACGGGAGCCTCTGGGTACCAAAGAGATGGAAAAGGGGTCATGCTCCAGGCCTCTGTGCCTGAAGAGTTCAGAGACAAACTGCCCCGAGCAGGGGCAATGGGCTCCGGCAAGGATGCACACAGGCTGGGGGGGTCTGGTGCTCCCCCACAACTGGGCAGAGCCCAGCAGCACGGCTCCATGCAGGCAGCTGCCCACCTACCCCTGCAGCTGGCCAGGGCTGGGCCAAAAACCACTGATATCGGGCAAGCTGACAGTTTCTATAAACTGTCTGCAGAAAATTAAATTTTTTTTTTTATTTATTCTTAAATTGTCGGACCACTTTGTCCGAGTTTCTCGAGGAAGGGAAGGTTAGCAAACCTGTGCAGCAGGCTCATACCTAAATTTTCATTTTATTAAATGAAATTGATATAATCCAATAAGTGGGGATCTTATCTAAATAGACGCTTTGATTTTTTTGTTTTCACCAAACAGCATATTGCTATTCATCACTGAGATCAAGTATAAGGCACAGACAGATTTGTATTGACTCTTGTAAGGAAACGTGCAAGTAAGTACATACACCATTTCTGGCAGCGGTAAAGGTGGAGGGGATCCTGCATTTCATCTCCCATCAGTTCTGACCTTTCTAAAATGGCAGCAAATCATGCAGGGCTGCTTTTCTGCATGAGAACTGAAGTTCCAGTGACTTCAGAGAAAGGGAAACTTGTGTACCAATGTTCTCCTTTCCTCTCTCCAGCGACACACAGTATAAGATGACCATCTCCATGGCAGACTGGCCGTCTGAAGCTTCAGAGGTAACACTGATTTCTTGCTTTGAAACATTCGTTAATAATTACTTGTTCTTAGCCCCATGAATCACTCAGTATTTTCAGAGCTAATGTCCGGGTAGCACGTGCCTCTTTGCTAAATTACACATTTTCAGCATGCAAACAATCCCCAGTGCCAGGGCATGAGACAGGAGCGGGGACACCCCCCACAGTGCTCCTCCTCCCCGGGGGTCCCTCACCGAGTCCTGCAACTCCCTTGGGTTCCTGCCCCAGAGAGGATGCTTCTGCTCGGTTCTGAGTAAATTTTGTTTTCCTAGGACTGGATTTTCCATATTCTGTCTTATGAAAGGGATATGTCAACAAATGTGACTCTGGACAGGTAAGTGAAAGGAATAACCACTTTATCTTCTCTATTGAGCCTGTTAACATTAGATTAACATGAACCTTGGCGATGGGCCAGAGCACATGTGTGTTAATGCAAAGGGAGGACAAGATTCGGCGCCTGTTTGCCTGGAAGATACATAAAGTGCACTTCATGCATATCCTCTGCTCTCCATAGTGACAAACTGGGTCAGACAAACTCAAATGCGCAGTTAAGTTAAAATCGACGTTAACCGCAGCACCTCGAATCAGTTCCATGTAGGAGTCTGGAAGCTCTGAAGCTGTGAACCCCCAGGGTCCAGCTCCTGGACTCTAACGTCCATCCCTTCATACTTGCATCTCTGAATCTGCCAGCAGCAGCAGCAGGGGGGATGCACCAAAATCAGGGTAACCGGTGAGTTACCCTTTGAGAACCTAAACCTTGAATTAGGGGGGAAAGAGGAGGTTTTTTCTCCAAAGGAAAAAAAAATTAGACAAGCAGGAAACGCTTTTACGGAGATTGGCTGATCTGTATGCCTTAAGCCCCCTGTAACGCAGTCAGCCGTGACGCAGCCGCTCTGCGCGTGCACACAGGAACCCAAGGTGCAGGGCACCAAGGAGGGGCAATGGCCCCTCTAGACCAACCAGGACGGTTGGGAAAAACAAAGCAAACAGCCCCAAAAAAGCTTCCAGGTGCCCAAACTTCAGGAACTTCAGAACCGCGTCTCTTCCCTTCGCAGCCAGTGGCACTTCTTAACTTCTTCCACGTGCCTGGCAGACGTTTCAGTGGACGCTGGTGAGCGGCTCCGGCCGGGCTCTGCGCAGCCCTTCCCACGGGCTGGCGTTGGAGCAGAGGTGCGGGATGCCCGCGGCCCGGCTCTGTGTTGAGCTGCCGTTTGTCCCTTACAGAAACGGGATCATCAAGCTGAACATTTACTTCCAGGAGTACAACTACCGCACCATCTCGGAGTCTGCCGCCACGACGGTGAGTGCCCATCCCTGCCCTTCTGCCCAGTGCCGCAACGTGCTGCAAGCGCCTGGCGAGCAGACGCCGAAACAAGTCACCCCAGACACACAGTCAGGGCTCAGCTCCTCGGGGCTGATCAGCCCTGGCCGGAGACGCCCCTCACTGGGAGTCTGCCGCATCCCTCGGTGCTGCTGCTTCACGTGGCCGTAGTGAGGACGCGGATGAAGCCGCCTCCACCGGCCAGTTCGCAGCCCTTGGTTCGTTCTTCCCCCCCACATCCTGTCCCCTCACCAGTGCGGGGCAGCTCATTGAGAAGCAGCACCAGGGAGCGCAGCCCCTGCAGAGCGGCACCCGCAAGGCGAGGGACTCGGCAGGCAGGTCCCAGGGACAGGAGCATCACCTGGCTCAGCACCAGCATGCACGGTGATGGGCAGGGCTGAGCAGGGACCGGAGTCCACCACCTTGGCTCACTCCTGCTCTCCTTCCCGCAGATCGTTTGGCTGCTGTCAAGCCTGGGAGGCCAGTTCGGGTTCTGGATGGGAGGCTCGGTGCTGTGCCTCATTGAGTTTGGGGAAATCATCATTGACTCGCTGTGGATCACCATTATTAATGTGATCAGCTGGTGCAAAGGCCTGAAGCAGAAGCGGGCGCAGGCGCGGTACCCAGACGCCCCCCCAACGGTGTCAGAACTGGTGGAGGCTCACACCAACCTGGGCTTCCAGCACGAGGACGCAGGTGCCCTCCCCAGGGACGAGGCACTGCCCCCCGAGCCCGGCACCCCCCCACCCAACTACGACTCACTGCGTGTGCAGCCCCTCGACGTCCTCGGTCCCGACAGCGACGCAGAAACCGAGTGAGCAGCGTGCCCCATCGCCGTGCTCCAGCTGCGTTTGCTGAGCACTCTTCTACTCTGTCGAAATTAGGAAGGAACTACAAAGCCCTGGCTGTGCTCCCCTCCCCCACGTAAAGTGTTCACTGTGAAGAAGCTCTGTCTAATAAACCCTGTAATAAATCTCATAGAGTCAGCATCAGGGTCTGGCTTTATATATAGACTCTGTATAAATCAGTATTGCTATATATAAGTCACCATTTCTTTTTAACAAGGGGTTTTGCTCACATGTGGGTGAGAAGCACTCGCTAGTGAGAAGAGCGGGATGGGGGCAGCTGTGGAGGGCTGCGCCGAGGGTCCGAGGCAGGGCTTGCACCGGGGGGGGGTCCGAGGCAGGGCTTGCACCGGGGGGGGGGGTCCGAGGCAGGGCTTGCGCCGGGGGGGGGGGTCCGAGGCAGGGCTTGCGCCGGGGGGGGGGGTCCGAGGCAGGGCTGCGGCAGCGCTGGCAGGGAGCGGCGAGGCGGGTGGTGCTGGGGAGAGGCCAGGCTGCCCCGACGGTGGATGCACGGCCGCGACCTGGAGGACTCTGAGACATGGCGCATCGTGTGCTGCAGCTGTGCTGCGCCGTGGGTCTGACCCTGGGCTTGGGACCCAAGGCACTTTTGACTTCTGAGGTTGCAGTATTTCCACCCCTAAACGACTACAAAGGAAAGAGAGTGAAAGAAAACCATCCCTTTGCTTCTGGAGCCCAGAGTGCTCTGTTTGTGTTTGCTGCTCAGGGTTTGTTAACGCTCGCACCGCAGGTGGGCACGGCTGTTATTGCGTGTCAGAGATAAATACTGCAGCCTCCATAAAAATTCAGGTGTGGAGAGGAAGTGCCAGGCCGTTTAACAGTACCACACTCTCGGCAATAAATAAATTAATTAAAAAGTTGCCTTTAAGTTTCCTGTTGGCAGCAGCTGCAGTTGAGCGCTGGCAGGAGCCTGACGGCCACGACTCACAAGAAGGGGAAGCGTTGTGCTCGTCCCGCCAGGCGGGTGGCCAGGGCCTTTGGGGATCCCCGCGGGGCTGCGCTGAGCAACGCGGCGAGCTCGCCCGCAGCTTTCCCAGGAGCCCATCGCAACCCACCGGGGACCTGCCATACTGAAGTACTTCTGCAAAACTTCAAGAGGAAACAGGATCGTGTGGTTAAATGACGCGACCGGGGAACACGATGTTCTGGGCACAGCGCCCGGCGTGGCACAAGCACGGGGTGGTGGGGGCAACCACAGCGGCGAGGGGGCTCCGCGCTCCTTCTCCGCCTGAAGCTCCCGAGCGAGCCCGGGGTGCTCTGGTGCAGAGCTGCGGGGGCAGAGCGTGCCCAGGGTCTGCACATCTCCCCTGGGTGGTGGAAGTGGTGGGTCTAGTTGCTGACGACCACCATCAGCAGGACCGAGGAAACGGGGGACGATCTGCCAGACGCGGTGCTGCCGGCACAGCTGACTGCCCCGCACAGGGCAACTTCTGTGTTCAAAATTCACTGAAAAAGTCAAACCTTTAATTAGCAGTGTATAGCTGCTCTAACACTGCTGCCATAGTTACAAGATAATAACACGTAGAATGTCTGCAGCCTTAATTTTATAAGACTTGACTAATGAATTTTTAAAATTTTATGATTAGCTCCAAAAGTAATGGCAATTTAAAATAAAGTTTTGATTTTCTATTACTTCCAATATATGAATTTTTACAGACTTTTTTTTCCAATTTCACTTGGTGATCATAAGAACAAGAAGCTTAACCACTTTTTAAAATTAAATTCAGATTCTTAAATAATGAAACAGCTTTGGAAATGTTTTGGGATGCTCAAAAATGGACAAATTAACAGATCCTACAGAGCCAAATACTAGAGCCGATTTAGAAACCATGCGAAGGTTTCACCACTGCTTCTTGACCAGTGCTTCAGCAACCCACCTGGCCAAGGCTTTTGATTCTGACAGTGCCCAGACACCAAAGCGACGGGAAAATCCTGCACGCAGGGCATGTGCAGAACAGCCCTTCCTCTGGTGCACGTTCCTGGCAGCCCACGGTTCATGGGCCTCCTGAGCTGGAAGCTGTGTTTGTTTTAGTTGCCACTGCTTGGAAAAATCAGGAGATAAGGAGGTTATTTAGAAGCTGACGCTATGCCACTTGACAGAGCAGTTTCATTTGCAGAACTTCCTACTCATTCCACCAACTAATGCTTTTCAGGCTTTTTTAGCATCTGGAACAATTCATCCAGAAGAAGTTTTGCCTCAGAAACAACATATGATTATCTTTTATACATTAAGCAAAACAACAGACTTGCTACACGACACTGGGAGTAGAGGCAGGTGACACTTTCACCCTTCAGCACCAGATTCCTTACAAACTGGAACAGTTACGCGAGGACCTGGCACACAGAACTCATCCCAGCCTTCCTGGGCTGGTGAGCAACCATACCTGCCTCTGACCTTGACTGGGATGAGAAGTGGAAAAATAGGGATAATTTACAATCATCTGCAGCTAGAGAATACCTAAATTAAAAGATATGAGGAATAAAAATCCTGATTCAGGGAGCACGTTCTTAACAAATCCATGGGCTGCCCCCAGACCCTTATCAGTTGGTTCTTGTTTGCAAGAGGAAATGACCAACAGTCCACAAACACGGCTTCTCCTACAGGAAACCATCTAACTCTGCGTACATCATGAGCCCAGCAAGCACATAAAACCAACCAGAGCAGTGACAGGGCAGATGGAAGGCAGTTGGGACACTTGTAAAGACAGAGGAATCCAGCTCGTACAAGAGTTGTCCAAGACTTTTCCTGCCCAACTCCTCGCTTCCTTCTCCCTAAAGGGATGCTTTCCCCCCCGAGCACCGTAAAACGACCGTACAGCCTCCTTCACCAAAAGGGAGAGGCCCTGTGAAGTGACAGCCCTTCATCCCACATCGCAGCTGAGTCAGAAACAAGCACCTCCCTCCCCTCCTGATTCAGCGTTCAATGTACACACATAAGCCAATACTTACCTTTACAAAGATCTCCAAATGATTTTGCAACAGTGAAAAAACGCTTCCTGCAAAAGATACAATAGAGCAATTTGCTTAAAACACTGGGAAAGCTGAGAACAAGAACCTGGGCATCTATTCCCACGCTCTCACCAACAGACACCACTGTCAACGTCACTACCAGTGTCCGGCCATGTGGGAACCCAAATAGCTGTTCAAACATGAAGATACTGCAGAGACATTGGATGCTTTTCCGTATGGCAAAACAATCGCCCTGACCCTGCTCCTGCACTGCTGAAATGGTGGGATCCGTGAGGAGCTCGCTGCAATGCGATGGGCTGCAGAGAGAGGGGGAAGGCAGCGCTGTTTTCCCAGGCCAGCCCTCCCCGAGGCACTCCGAAATGCAGCACCTCGGCTCCTGACACCCTAGGGTGGGCTCCAGCATCTCTGCCACAGCACTGTAATGAACAGAAAAGGCAGCAGCAGGTCTCGGGCTGCGGCGCTGGTGGGACAGTCCGCACCTTCCAGCTTCTCTCACCTTCAGCCCCAGGTGGGTCCCTGCCCGGGGCCATTTGCCCTGTGACATGCAATAGCAGGAGGCAAAGAACAGCCTCAAAAATCCTCACCTTCTAGTGACAAGGCAGGAGAAGGATGGGAGAGGCACAAACAGATTCACCTGTCTCACACCAAGGGTAAATCAGAACAGCATGTTCTTTGGCAGGACACAGACAGTTTACTATTCCAGTTACTGCTGGTTTATAGAGGGCGTCTGACAACTAATAAAAAGTGGAAAGTGTCTCAGGTACTTGACTTCGGCTCTTTACCAGCTTGGCGCTCTCCCCCAAATGGAGATTGCAGATAAGCGTATTTGTGCAAAGGGGTTTTTTTCTTGCTGCAGCAGCAGTGCAGCCGCTGGAAGGACCGGCGACTTGGCCGAGCGCTGCACAGGACCAGGCACAGAGCTCTCGGGGGAAAGGCTTCACAAATCCCAGCCAAACGAGACACCTGAGAAGTCCCAACTCAATACAATACCAAATTTCCCATTCATTTGGTGAATTTTTTAATAGACTCTTCATACTCTGCAACAAAAGAGTAAACATATAACTGAAAACTCTGCCAAGAAAAAAAAAAACAACAAAAACATTCCAGAAAACACATTTTACTTCCCTGCTCTGAAATTTTTTTAGGTGCCAAAATTCACGAAACCCAAAAACCGTTTACAAAGCATCTCTGCTCTCCTCACCTCCCCAAACTGCAGTTTTGGCAACAAATCATCACCAAACTCCAGCTGAAAACAGCAAAAGAATCCAATTTCACTAAAAAATATACCACTGGTAAAATATAAGCCTGTATCAGCATGTTACATGTGTGCTACAGAACACAGGAAAGATGGTGGTGTGACAAAATCAGACATGGGACTGCCCAGAAGAGACACAGCTTCGGCAGCTAAGCACACAGTCACCCAGGGGAGAACGTATCAGGCTAAAAAAAGGAGGACAAAAAAATGACAGCTGCCAGGAAAAAAAGAAACCAGCCAAAAAGCAAAGACAGCAGAAAAATTTGTGGATCAGGCTGAACACTGATTAGAGCAGCCTGAACCAAGTTAAAGAAGAAGCAAAATCATGGGTGCTGGGAAAAGAACTATTCCCCCAAGGCATCTGGTGTTGAAGAGGAGAAAACTGCAGGAGTAGATACAGATAAGTGGAAGAAAGATGTTTTTCCTCTCCAATATCCAGCACCATCTCACACAGCTGCCATTCCAGTTTTGGGATTGCTTGGTATTCTGTCCAGTTTTGTCCTAAGAAAAAAAGCTGTGGAAGTGTTGGAAGCATACTTAGGCTAGACAAGTTGTTTTACAAAGATCTATATACGAAGCTTTAATAAATTTTATAAGAAAGCAATGTTTTCATCAAATTTCTTATAAACGTCATAGCTTTCAGAATAATACATTCATCGCACAAGGAACAACCTACAAAACTGGTTTTATTCTCAGGGTTGAGCTTGATCATGCCTCATCTACTAATTGATGAGACTGTCTTCTTGACTTTGTGAATAATGACAGACTTGAGCAATGACGATTGCCCCCAGGTAAAAGATCTTCCAATCAGTTGATCTTTGTTGCACCTACCCCATAATTTTAGATCCAGAATTGATTAAGTTTTCTGAAAAAGAAAGTCATCTGACAGCCATGAAGCATGAACTTTCCAGCAATTGGCAGAACATTTCTAGTCAGAAGCCAGCACTGCTCAGCCTACTCAAGGCCATCCAGATAATTTCTGGTAAATTTGGTGGTACGACATCTTTCCTCATTTCTAAAGATGAAAAAATGGAACAAGCTTTTCCTAGACAAAGGCATTTATTAAAAGTTATTCAGAAATAAATTCCCCTAATCCCCAGTGTCCTTGCAAAGTTTATAGGGAAATAAAAACAACCCAAACAGTTCAGCCCGTGAACAGCGTCCAGCAGCAGGGACGTTACAGCTAACACTCCAGGCCTCTCATTGCTGCGATGCTGCTGGCCATTCTGCGGGGCATGCTTTTTGCAGCTTGCCGGTAGTCCTCTGGTTTTGCCTTCAACAGAGTTACGATGTTTTGCAGTGCTCTTGATGGCTGAAGGCCGAGGGCGTCCATCACGTTTATTAAGTAATCTGTAAGATTAAGGATAAACATGTATTTGAACAGGCAACAGACTCCATGCAAATGAAAGCTGTTCTTCACGACAGCTAGAATCCTGTCACCGCTAGCTCAAACCCACAGAAAACAGCAACGGGTTTGAAATCTAACTGTACTGACTGGTGCGTACTTTTGGCTTCCTGTACACTAGTTTGGACAATCACCTGTTTTGTTCAGAGGACTGAGACACATTCTGCCACGTTTCAGTATCTGTGCATGACATCCTCAGGGTGGTCGGTCACCATGGTCATGGACAAAAGATCACAATCACACATTCGAAGGCAAAGAGCTTGCAACAAAGCTGGCAAGTTCTGCAGAGGTGAACAGCTGTCAAGGCAGGAGGGAGTTGCAGCTCACTGATTGAAAGTCAGCTGGGGAATTAAGGATGTCAGGGACAATGCTGAGCAACCAGCCTCTAATCTACTGGTTTGCTTCTAAGCAATGCCAAAAAAAAAAAAAAAAAGAAAAAAGAAAAAACATTCAAGCTGAGTTCACTGGCACCCAAGCACACTTTCAGGTGAGCTGAGGAGGAGATACTGTCTGTATCCTTATTTTTGAGCTTGGCCATGGGGAAGTCAGTATCCATGATTTACAGCAGAGAAAGGACTAACTGGCGTTTACAACAGCTGTAGTGGTCTTGTGGGGACACTTTCATCAGCTTCGCTAAGAAAAACCCATCTCCTCCACACCCTGCAGAAACACCTTCCCCAACCCCTTCCATCAGTCCTCCCTCAGTCACTCTACGCAGACGGAAGAAGGCAGAAATGAACAATGTGCCCCAGCTACGTCCCACTTTGCTGCTGAAAATTTCCTCATGTTGAAAGTACTTAGTCATCTAGCACCTTCAGAGCAGCAGGGCAGTAAGTTAACCACAGCAGGGGAGCTGATCCTATAGGTTTGGCAAAAAAGGATGCTGATCAAGTGCTCCACAACAACTTTTAGAAGGCCTTTAGCTGATCTTCCTTATTTCGGCTATCAAGTGAATGGAAAAAATCAACCAGCTGCCCCCTTCACAATCCACTGGAGCACTTCCCAACAGGCTTGGCACATGCTGTGTACTCCCTATATGGCACATACTGGCAATACACGGCACTCGATGAGAGGGAAAGAGCAGTGCCACGCTTGAAAAGATTACATACAGATCTTTCTTGCTAAGAGCGGTTTGTAAGGGAATCCTCTCAGTTCAGGACTTTGACTTCTACAGTCAGAAACACGAAGCAGTGAAGAAGCAGAAGTACCTACTGGAACACGACCCTTCCCTCAAAGAGGGATGTGATAGAACACTTTGCAAAAGAGAAGCTGGGAACCACTCCACCACGCCGGGAATCAGATTAACATGCTCACAACTAAAGGAGAAACCCAGGCGGCAGTTTCTTTAAATCTAAGGTAATGACAGAGGAGCCCACGTGTTACAGCAACAGATCTCAGGATGATGTTTGCACCGAGCTTACCAATGTCCGTGGCAAGCTGCTTTGTTGAATGCACTGTGAGCTCTGGTATTTGCAGGATGACTTCGCAGTAAGTTTGCATCGTAGCTCTGGCGATGGAGCCCAGCCAGTAGTCAGCCATGTTGTCCAGCTCAGGTAATTCATCTCCTGGACAGAAAATTCTCATTAGCTGACAGCAATCTCACTCACTTGCATTTGCTGGTTTTGTAACAAAAATTAATTCATAAATGGTGAACTGTTTCTTCAACAGGATATTAAGGTGTTCAGTAGGATTCAGAGTTTGTCAGCTGTTTTTTCAAGTAATCAAAGCAGTTACATATCCTCCCTGATACTATACAACATTGAAAGGTAGCTCAAGACCCAAACCACTTTACTTTCCTCTATTACTTCTCCAGGTTAAGTCATTTCCACAGAGGTGACAGGTGATCAGGCTGGGATCAGGGACACTGCCTGGCATGTTCACAGGATCATCTTCCAGGACTAGTTTACAAACTACTACAATGACAAGGATTCACAGGTTGGGTTTTGTTTTTTTCAAGCCCTAAAGGCATTCTGTGTTCATAAGTGTTTTGAAAATTAACAAACTATTAAACATGTAAAAGCTTCAAGATGACAAAATAATGCTAAAACCTAAACTAAAGAGCGTATTATCAGAAGGCTACAGGAAGACTATAAAAACCAAGCTCTACGCTTCCTTGATTGTCAGTGGAAACAAACACCGAGAACAGATTAACCACAGCAAACCATGGTGCAGTGCCAACGTGCTGGGAAGCATTATGTAGCTACTGTTGCTAACTGCAGCAGGATTAATGACACAACAGGTAAGGACAGCCACCCGAAGAATGAATGTGAGCCAAAACTTAGCTCGCTGCAAGAAATTAAGGAACGACACTCAGAAAGAACTCCTCAGTGCTTTCTGGACCCTTAAGAAAAGGAATTCTCAAAGATACAAAACCTGTCCAAAACAAGACAGACAGCAGACCAGTTTCTGACTGTGGGCTCCTAACCTTTGTCACAGATGGGCATAGGTTAGCATGTCACACAGGTTGTAACAGTAGTTTTTCCTGGATTTACAGAGAAAAGAGGCAGACGAAAGATTTGTTTACAAGTAAATGGGATTACTATTGTGCTTGAGAACAAATAATTTATTCCTGATCAAAGGAGCTCAGAGGCTCCTCTTTTTCTAGCAACAAATTAAGGGACTACGGTTCTCAGCAAGGCCATGGAGGACTGCATATTTTACACCACGAGTGACTGGTGTAAAACTAAGCTCACGAGACTTTCTCTCCAGATTTCACTGGGGTCTGAGGCTGGAAAGCTTCACACTAGGTTAGTTCCTGTCAGCTGTTGTTGCAAGAATCCCAGCTTAGACACTGTCTGGGGGTAAGAATTCACTGATGCAGGGTGGTTTTCTGCAGTAGATGAGGACGTAACATGAGAGGGTCAGCCAACCCAACAACTCACCGCTTCTAAACATGGTCACAAGCTTCCTCTTTGCCTACCCCTTGCTGTGCTTTCGTGCCAGCTCTGTTGCATAGCAGACTTCTTAAGAAGTTGACTTAAATCACTGTATTGATACATTTTTGAGAGAAAGTAGGCCAGAAAAAGAAACAAGTGAATACTTTTCTGTGGGGTTAATGAATGGAAACAGCCCTGCTGTGGAACCAGCACAAAGGAGAGGGCAGGAGCACAAAGCCGGAGCAGGACTCCCCGTTCAGAAAGCTGTTAAGACAGCCCACGCCACTCCATGAACTGTACTTCAGTGGACAGGCAGATAAGGAGCAGAAGCCACAGAAGCTAACTTGAGAAGTCTTTCAGGCTAGATGGCTCAACAGTTCCCTTCAGAGTTTGGAACTGGTACCTCCAGTACCTCCCCAGGTACCTCCAGTTCACTGCCTGCACCTGGGATATTAAATATGGCTCCAACTCTGAAACAGTAATGCTTCAGACCCTGCACCCCAAACCACAGTTTTAACGACCACTAAACTTAAACAGACCAAGCTAAAGCCTCTGGTTTGAATGAAACTGAAAAAGTTTTAATTGTTATTTAAAGGCTCCTCCTGCCTATTACCAAGAGACTATTGGAAGAAACGGCATGACTAGACAGTAGGAAATGGATCTCAAACAGCTTTTTTACCATAACACATTACACCCGTGTAACATCAAAATGTGAAAGCTTTCCCCCAGACACTTCAAGCCTTTGGTTTCACCCTACCTTGTTCTGGGGGGTAAGGTAGTTTTCCAGCATGTAATGCCAGTTCCAAAGCAGAATCCTCTTGAGTGACAAATGGCTCAAGGTGGAGAGGAAGGGACATAATATATTGTCCAATCTAGAATAAAAGCACAAAGAGCTGAGTCACTGAATAAAAGTGAAGCAAGTACTTTGCTAGAGAAAAAAAGTCAACTGGAGTACTCCAGACCTGAAAGTTGAGCTTGACAGCAACTCACAAACCTACATTTGCTCAGAAACAAATTGGTTCTTGCTCATCATTACACTTTGTACAAGAAATAATTTTTCACAAGGTCAGAGAATCAGTCATTGAAACAATCACGTTAAGAAAAACCTGTACAGAGAACTGTGACTCCAAGATAAGCTTTGATCTCTGGAGTGTTCCCAGCAATTTGTTTTCTAGAGCAGAATCTAAGAGACTGAACCAAACGAAACCACAGAAGAGGAAACACAGATTCAGCTGACAAAATAATCATGAAATACAGAAACGTATCACTCCCAAACATGGACCATGGTCACAAATTCACACGCATAAGCTACATAACTTCAGGCATATAACAAAACCTGCCCTGTTTATAAAGTGACCATCTGCTGCTACAGAGAATCTTCCCAGCTGCAGATACAGAGTACTCTGCCTCCCCACATGGGAGTACATATTCATGCTCATTAATAGCTTTTTTCCTGAGCTCACATCACCTTGAATCTGCTGAAAAATCCGTTCCCTGTGTGATGCACAGAATGATAGTAACATAAAAAACTTGCTTATCAAAGTATACGTTGTATTGGCATAATAATAGCAGCTAATATTAATATCTGAACTGCAAATTTGGCAGCAACTTGAAACACCAACCAGGAGAACGGGAGAGCAATCTGGATGTTGTTCAGCAGCACCAAACTGCGGAGTACCTAGTCAGAAGGAATGAACAGTTCACTCTCCTTTTCCACTCAGACACTCCACTGCCAGAAAGGTTTTGTTGTTACTCCATCAGAAAGAGAAACCACGAGGTCACACGGGGATTAGAAGGGTAAAAGCTCAACACTTCTTAAACTTCGTAGTACGATTAAATCACTCCATTACACACTGCAGGAACTTCTCTGCGCTACATGAGCTGCATCATGAAGATATGCTCAGTGTTCAGCACTACAAACAAAAGTTGGTATTTACCATCCCATTACAAGAGTTAACACTGGAAATAGTGCAGTTCACTAGAGAAGAACCTTTCCTTGAACAGCTCTTTTGCTGTTCCAGAATTTGACAGGGATTTCATAAAAGCTACAAAGAATGGCACAACCCAACTGATGAGGGCTGGACCACAGCATCTATCACCATCATATAACAATTTTAACAAATACTACAATTTTACAAAAAAACTAGGGAAAAAAGAGATTCCCCCAGCATCAGGCTTCCAGTAACTCCTCTTGCATGCTCTTACATTGCTAATATATTCCAGAGGTGTGAGGCTGAAGTTTGGCAGGTCATCCGTCAGGGTCTCACCAATGCCACCAGAATTCCAACTCTGTAAGGTAAAAAGGGCAGAATGAATCTATGATTTTCTGGAGCATGAAGTCTATCAATATTCTAGGAACGGTCACCCAGCAACACAAACTGTGACTACCCAAGGACTTCTAGAAAGCAGAACACAGATAGTGATAAAACTGCTTCCCTTGCCCTCCCTCAGGCCCAAAACATACACACCCTTTCCTTACAGCTCCCTGTGGGAAATACATGCTCACACAGGTTAGAAAAGCAACATCTCAAACATCAGAGCTTGCAAAAATAGCTATCTGTTGTGAATGCTGTGGACGAAAGGAAATAAACCTTTCCACTGACTGTAGCCCATGGAAGAAATGTGATACCAGAGGGAGACATTCTGAAAAGGAGAAAGGTAAGCAACACTGAGCTGTACTCCACCCTAAGGTATCCCACGGGTAAACCCTGCCAGTTTGGATCAGATCGGTGTACCCATTACTCACCTCCATCTTTGAAACAAGTAAGAGTTGTTGTTTGATGCGAAGAAAAACAGAATCAAAAGCCAAGTGGTGTGCCAGCTGGTTGAGGCGGCTTAGGGCAGATCGCGATGAAGACAACAGGTTGTGGTTACTTGTACCTTTTTCCTAACACACACAGAGACACAGAAAAGCGTTTACATACAGAAGTCATTTCACTGACCCCAGAGAAGCTACGTTAATATTCTTAAAGAGGTCTTTATTAGGCCATTTAATACAAAAGTGCTTTCCTCTCCAATGGCTCAGTGTACGTCCTTTGGGATGCCCTATTCCAACCAGTTATTCAAGATGGAAAGTGCACACTGCTCCATGAAACATAGAACAAAGAATCAGCATCACATTCCAGCCATGCCAGGCACCAGTATGGGCCAGATACTGAGAAACTTGCAGAGAAGATGGCAAAAGTGCCTTTTACTCAAAGGGCACAACTAACTGATTCCCTGCATGGAATTAAGCAAAAGTTTTACATGAAGGGTAGCTGTGGAACTTGGCTATTTAGCAAAGGTTTAAAGTTAAACATATAACACTGAAGGAAGAGCTGCACAAGTTGCAGGTAAATTAAACGCAAAAGAAATCAAAACATTCTGAGGAAATAAGAGACAGAACTCATAACTTTGACTTCACTACTACATGTGACCAACGATAGCAAACATAACTTAGATCCACAAGAAGATAACCAGAGTCATTCTACTCTGCTCACAGATGCATGCATGAATAATCTTGCAGAATTATATTTCAGAATGGATATGGCAGCAGAGCGTGAGAGGCAAAGAAAGTCTGGAGAAACCAGTATGTGGGCTCCAGAATTTGAGATGGCTCCAGCACAATCTTCCAATGCCTTCTGCAACAAAATCTCCCTCACCTGAACTGATAAGGGCATGTTCACAAAACATAGCCAGGATCTGGGGAGAGATGGAATGAGTCCAGACTTCCTGGGTTTGTACATTTCATCTCTCAGCAGATCAATCAGTGTCTCTGTGGAAGACTTGGAACATTGCCCAGCAAAAGGCTGCAGCTCAGGATGAAAAGTAATCGGGATGTAGGGGGAATCCAGGTCTCATCTACCAAATGTGGGCACAAGAGCATCCTGTGATAGAGGCAGGCTCTCCCAAGCACCAGAGATACCTTTAGAGTGTAAAGCGTTTCCATAAGGCTGGCATACTCAGATGGATTCTCCTTCAAAAGATAATTGTATTCCTGCCAGGGATTCTTTATGGAGCTCTTCTTTTCTGCAGAACTGGTATCCTGAAAGCCAGAAAAACTACAAGGGCTGTAGGAGTCTGAGAGATACTTCCCAGCAGTTGATAAAATCCTGAAAACAAGTACACAAAAGTCATCAGCAAAATCCTCTGAAATCAGCACTGTTCTCACGCTGGTCCAAGGACCAACACTACCTTTGTTATTTCAAGGGAGTGAGCATTCATTGGTGGCAGACACTAATTACAGCCAACTCTCATGTCTCTGTGCAACTCAAAAACCGCAAAAATACTGAGATGAGAAAGAGAGGATTGTGCTCTCAGAATGTCTAGCAAACATGGAACACACCCAGCCTCTTGTGCACTGCAGGCCACCATGTCCTACACCAAGCACAGGCACTCAAGTCAGACTAAAGCATTTCAACGTACAGGAGCCTGAAGAGTGCACTGCTTACAAGCAACAAAAGATCTACGTGTTGCCTGTGCTTGAAGCTCCTCAAGTTACAAGGAATCGATCAATTAAGGCACACCTAGATTCATTTCAGCAAATGATTCATGGTCCATGTCACATGGGGGGGGCAGAATCTTGCCAATTTGATCTGGTGGAAAATTCCTTCCTGACCCCAATCTGGCAGTCCATCTAATTCCCAGCCAGGTATCCAAGAAAAAGGATTCTTGTGATTGTACCAGGGCACATGACTGAGTGGAACAGCCTGTGACCCATCTTCGGCATTTCAAACGATGGGGAGGGGCAGCGGGGGGAAACCACAGTGACTCTGCTTTCCCTCCATGGTCTATGTGATGAAAGCACCTTGGAGTTTGTTTTCTTTTAACTTGGTACCTATGTTGACAGCTCATGAATTAAATTCAGTGATGCTTACCTGTTGGCCAGTTGCTGCTCAAAGTCTCCACACTGACGAAGGAGCTCGCCACAAGTAGTAATTATCCTGAGAAAGAACAAGACAAAATCCACGTTGTGAGATTTGAGGCAGATAACGCCAGACCCCCCCCAGACAACCCATCTCAGACACGTGTCAAGTAATTGCAAAATGCAATAACCAAACCACAGCCCACAAGGGACACATCTGTCAAGAGTTAATTTGGCTATTAACTCTGCAGCCCTTTGATAACTTACTGAATTTTTGTGCCCAACAGCCTCATCCACATGCTACTTCTTGTCATCATGGCTAAGGCCAGCTCGGTGTCAGTGAGAAAAATTCTAAGAGCTGCTGATATTTCCAGTGATACGACATGCAGTCCTGCTCCAGACAGGGGTGGGGAGCCTCACAGTACTTACTGTGCCAGTAGCAACCTGAAACCCAGTCACTAACACTAATGGTCCCAGCAGCACTGCAGTTAAATAAGCATAGCCCTGCACTCTGCACTAAGAACTTGTGTAAACTGACCCCCAGTAATTTCCTGCCAACTTTGATACAAAAATCAGTTCTGAGCTGGGGGGGGGGGGGAATCCCCTTTACCGGACAGAGTTTTGGAATGCAGTCCAGTCCTCCTGGAAAAGGGAATCTGATAGGACATCATCCAGTTTACATTTCTTTCGTATAGATTGCAATGTATTTGTAAAGTCAGATGTATACCTGTAATGAGAAATGGAGAAGAGATAAGCACCAGCGTAAGAGATTAGGTTGGAAAGCAGCATAGTTGCAGGTCCTGTGATTTGCTCATCCAGTCCTCTACAAAGGCTAAGTAAGAACCAGAAATATTAAAAGGAGTTCAGACGAGACACTGTTGTCCCACAGCCCACTCAAGCCTACTTTAGAAGACAGGGAGAAACTCAGAGTAACAGATACTGTGTAGCTACTTCAATTTGATGCATATGGATTACTAGGAACTCTCCACTCCCATGAGAAGGGATGAGTAAGATGTTTTTGTTACTACTACACTAATCACATGTACTAGGAAGGATCAGAAAAAGTTTATTAGGCTACTGCTACTCCAACATCACTTGGCCCTTACTCCAGGAACACAGTGACAACAATCTCATGAATTTGTTTTCTCAGCTACTCCCCAGATGAGAACATGGATAAAAAGGAGAACATTTTGTTTTCCACACCCCCCTCTTCTTCTATTTTTTTTTTTTTTAAATAATGCACATAAGCTGGAGGCATGCACACTGCTATGTAATTGCCTATAAAGAAGGTGAGATCACAAAAGTGTGCTTTCCTCTTTCCTCTTCCCCACAGGGCAGCAGAGCAACAGTCTGATTTATAGCTTGTGAGCAGCTCTTTCGATATCAGGTAAGAATAAGGAGGTAATCAGTACTGGAATACTATCTAAGTGGGTTATGAGTGATACTTTAAGACAAGAACTTACAGCGAACCTCACCCACTAGAGTCTCTCGCACTTACAGGTAGATTCTGAATGTAAGGTTACTTGTCCCAGTAAGTATACATTTCCCCACTGAGCTCTACTTTCATCAGCCTCATTTTGTCTTTTTCTGTTTTGGGAAACATTTTCCCCTCCAAAAGTATTTATTAAAAATAACCAGAATAGAAAACAACTGAGAAAAGTCTTTGATTTAGCCATAAAAAGCTTCCATTTTTCCCCTAAGAAATAGTCACTGTCTGAATGCAGCGGTAGGAGGAGATATCAGATGATTCATATTACAGTTAAAGATATTTTCTGCTGTCAGTCATTTTTCATAAACTACAAAGTCCTTGTCCACAAACTGAATACTTGCTACTCCCTTAGGATAAAAGCAGCAGTGTAACTAGAAGCACCTTACTTTGTGAACAGAGCTTTCAGGGCCTTAAGGAGCCCACACACTCCCAGTCCATCGGTGAGTTTGATGCAGTTGTCGATGGCTCCAGAAGCCAGAATGAAGAGTTTGTTGACTGAATGGTTCAGTTCCTGGACACAGTCAATTACTTCCCAATGCTCCTAAATAACAACAATAACAACAACAAAGTTGAACCTGACTCTTCTTTCAGTGAGTGTCCAGGCATTAAAGAAAAGACACCTTGTGCAGCACATTATTCTCTCAGTATCCCCCAATCTTGTGACACACTTAAGGAAGAACAATGCTGGTTGCTTCCACCCTCCTGCACAGTGAATGTTAATAGAAGTCAGGCTATCAAATCCTCTGTGTACCAGGTCTTCAAGGAAAAACAATTCTGCCAACAACAGAATCTTCCACAAAAAGTACTTTTCTCCCACCAGTCTTGTTCTTAGTAAATGCTATCAAACCTGAAGCAGATTCTTGGCTGATAGTAATATTTTGGTAAAGTCTTTCTCCAGCAGATCCACACAGTGCCAGTTACTGGATGAAGGAGCAGAAGAAAGGAGTTACCTCCGACCTGACAGTGCTGCTGCAATTAATTTTATTTCTTAAACAAAATTTAATTAACAGTATCAAAATATACTGCAAACAGGAAATATTACCAAAAAATTAGAGGAGAGAGCAATAACTATGGCAAAGACCCTTCTGTATACAGTAGATGTTTCAAGCCCCTCCCTGTGTAGTTGAACAAAGACTGCCACGTTACCAAGGGCACTGCACTGATCTGAATGAGGAGATTTTCTTCTTCCAGATCTCCATACTCAAGTTGATAGGGCTTGTATGGACCATACACCACTTCCACCAGTTCCATCACTTTTACCAGGTTCTGCTCCTCTACAAAAGAATCATAGGTTTATAGTCTACAAACAGATGAACGTGCTACTAAAAACCTTGTTTCAAGCAACATGCAGTAGTTCTTCAATTAGAGCATGCTGCCTACACAGGCTTGGAATGTCGCCCAACAGCTTTAAGTCTCAACTACACAGACTATTTTATTTTTTTAAAAATAAGGTTATTATCTCTACCTGCTTCCTAAATCCAAGATGTTCTACCTCAACAAGTGCCTCAAGAAAATTATCACTCACTGCTCCAAAACAGTTTGGTGACAAAAATCTATTAAACGTTCCAACCTACAATAGAAGAAAAGCATTGAAAGCATTTGAGAAGTGAAACACATTACTCCCACAACTTTAAGCAGGGGCAATCTTCATTTATCAGAAAGCCTCGTTCATACTTAAAATAATTGATGCTAACTCAATTCACTCAGCACTACTGTTTCACGGTGCTCATCAACCAGAGCTGAATGTGAACCATGAACTTAGCATCTCAGTGCCATTCTGTTGAACAAAAGCTCCATCTGAATGATTATTTCTCAAATCAGAACTGGACACCAGGTGTTATCATGCAGTTTTGCCAAACTCAGACTAGCGGCAAACCAGAATTACTTTGAATCCTGTATATAACAAAAAACTTTTACACCCTAAGGACAGGCAAGCAATGGAGCAGGTTGTCCAAAGCTTGTGCTATCTCCACACTTGGACATTTTCAAGATCAGACTGGACAATACCCCAAGTACCATGGTCTGAACCCATAGCGGACCTTGCTTGGAGCAGAAGGCTGGACTAGATCTTCTCATGAGGTCCCTTCCAACCTGACTTATCCTATGAATCATAACTGAAACCTCCCCTCACATAAACACGTGTGGGAACTGGTTTGACCCTGTTCTGCTGAGTCACCTGGTCTTTCCATTCTTGAGATATTTCCCTTCCCAAACATCTTACCCCAAAGCAAAAGAGATGGAAATAAAGAATTACTTTTTTTAATACAGATAACAGTTCAGCAGCTGTCTTCCTATTCCATCATCTTCTAGAATTTGACATAATTTTTCCAAGTCCTGTTTAATTGTTTCTATTATGAACCACAAATTAAGCTAAGCCAAGGACAGAAAGTGACTGAAAAGAGTACACAATCACAAAGACAACAAAAACAGACACAAAGAGTGTCATACTCCCTGAAATTGCCCAGTAATCATAATTTACATGATCAAGTAAGAATCCAGGTTTAAATAGCTCAAGACAATGTTATGAGGAACCAAACACAGGAAACACAGCATTAGGAATGCTCCATTAGCTTTAATTTAAGATTTTCCCATACCCAGTCTTTGAAGGGGCCCTACCAGATTAATAAAGGACTACAAATAGCCAACAGTTCAAATCAGGCATAAATCTATGTAAACACAGCACCTCACTACTTTGCAGTTTGCAGGAATTATTCATCAAGTCATGACCAAAATGAGATGATAAACATCATAGGGTAAGGAAGCATAGGGTAGATTTTGAATCAAACACCAAGGTTGCTGCTAGGGAATAAACTACCAACGGTTCAGAAATAATGTTTGGCCCTGCATTTTTGTTTGATTAAAACATAAGCCAGTAGCAACAGAAAAACTACAAAATAAAAATTAAAAGTCCAATGGATGCAGCTTTCAAGCAGGTTTTCTCTTGTTTAGTAAGGTGTGACTTAATTCCAGGGAACTCCTCAACTTTTATGCTTTGTGATCTTTCGCAATGGGTTTCACAGATAGCTTCCCTAGCGACATTTCCTCATCTGTTAGACAGAAGAAATACTAATGCTTGTAAAAGGAAAAGTGCTAAATATTATTTACTCTAGACAGCAAGCATGCTCAGAACAGGTCTGCTTCAGTAAACTCATTCTGTATTGTGTCAATATCTTTAATGTAAGATATATAGATAAACACACAAAGGTGGAGATGTCATGTAACTGGTCAATACTGTAGATGAGATAATCCCTCCCTCCATGTACAACTAAACAAAATCCCCCACTGGAACTTTACAAAGGAGTTGACTGAACAGAATAAAATTCAGCAAGAACCTTACTCAGGTTTGGCAGCATTGCTACTTCCAGCCCTTTTGCGAAGTGGACGGTGGCATCATAGACCTCCAGCAGCTTACTCAGCTTGGTTTCTTGGCCCGTTCTCTCCATGGCAGTGCTGAGGCAGACAGGGATGGAAGGCACCAACGCTCCCAGAGTTTGAATCAACAATACAGTGACGATTTCATGGGGGTTCTTGAAAACCTGTGGTAACAGAAGAGCTATTAGCAAAAGGAACACAACGGGCAGCAGAGAGAAGCAGATAGCTTCCAGAGAGCACCCCACAACATACAACCCACATGTCACTGTCTCAGCAAAGACAGACTGTCTCACTCCAAACAGAGCAGGTCCTGGCTGTCCAGGGGCTGAAACCTCCTTCAGCCCTCCTGAACACGTGCTGCTGCCCCAGTGGCAGAAGCAGCACTGCTTCCCAGGGGCGATCACGCCTGCTGTAATCTCCCTTGTGCCCTTGCCACAGAGACCTGGGCTGCTGAAACAGAGGGACAGAAGAGGCAGAACAGTCGGGTTGGCAAATGCTGGCAGCAGAGAGGCAGGCTGCCATAACTGGGGAGTGACGAGTTGGGAGAGAAAGCAGTAGCAGCCCGACCTGGACTTTTTCACACCCAGCACAGCCTGTGCTTCTTTCTATTAAAGAATTAATATAAAATTACCTATTGGTGAGAGTCAGTAATATACAGATCAAGAAGATGACATTTTGTGCACTGATAGATCACAGATTCCTCAGATGACAGGAGCTCCCGACCAAAAGGGAACAAAAACAAAATTTAAAAAACCTTACAAGGGGTAAAACAAACCCCCAACAAACCACAGGAGGTCTAATGAGACTACAAGAACTTCGCTGACCAAGCATGCAGGACAGGTCAATTACAAAAGTCTAGGTCAAAACGTATTTTACCATTGAAACTGTGGTTTGAATACAGTAACCAAGAAACCAGAAGACAGGTATAGGTCAAAACCTGAATTCAGCAGAACACAGGCACTACAGTAAATAAAAAAAACCACCTGGCAGAAAAGGGTATTTGCAAACAGAGCACTCAGTTTATGTAGGTGTGTTGGGAAAAAACCACACATATGGGGAAAATATGAAGAAATAGCACTATGTCATGAGCCAAATTAATGGTCAGATAGGCAGAAGTCAGTACTGGAAAGGCCAGAAATCAGCTGAGAACTTTTATTTACACACACCACCCTCAACTTCATTAGCATAAAATGTGTTACAGCCTTTTATTGTGGCTTTTTTGTCAGCTATTCTTGCTCATTTGCTTTGAAAGCTGGGATCACCACAAGTCTCCTGCAGCAAGGTCGCCATGGATACTGAATAGCATGAAAAAGGTCCAAGAATTCTTCAGAAAGCAGAAGCAACGCAGGAGATTGAGTGACACGAGCTTTGTCCCATGTGCCATTTCTCTCTCACAATCCCCAGTTCAAATAATATCTGCTAAAATGTAAGCTGACATCTGACCTGTAATTCATATCGAATCATTAGGCAGAAAAAATACATTTGAAGGAAACATTGAGCTCCTTTGCAGTACAGGCCTAGCACTTGCACTGAGCTTCGTAACATGAAGATAAGAATCTCTTACCCTTCATGGATGAAAACCTCTTACAGGCTCAACAATATGAACTTATTTCTTCATTTCACTAAAGGACAATAACTTTTTCGGATCCTACATTATTCTTGGCAGGAAAAACAAGTACACAGACTCCAAGGGGTGATAGCAGAAACCCTCAGAGATCTTACAGAGTGACATGAATCAGTCCAATATGACCTTGAGGGCTTCCTCCAGGCCAAGTGATAAAGTAATTCAGGCATTTCAAATGTCTTGCAAGAGAACACATTTGCAACACCAACAAATTAGATTTAACTTAAGATACAGATGAAAGTGATAGAGCAGCTTTACTGTCAATAACACAGCAACCTTGCTGTTGGTAGAACACCAGAAATCAAATTTTGTCTGCAAGAGCTGGACAAGAAACAGAAAGTAGGTTACAAGCCCTGTCTTGCATTGATAAGGCACAGAGTATAACTCAAAGAGTGAGCACCGATGAACTATTCTGAGTGTTATGAGAGTTAAGAGGGCGTGCTCAATCTCATCTTCTCCCATACACTGAACAATATTAAACAGTCACCGCACCTGTGTTGCCCACTGAAGTTGTGAGTGCCAGGTCCCAAGGAGTGTGTCGTACAGCTCAGTCAACTGGCGATTTAAGCTTAAGTCACTTTGGCAAAGATCCTGCCACACTGCCACCAGCTGCACCTGCAGGGGTAATAAGAACCATTTTAAGAGGAGAACTGACAGTCACAGATCTAGCTTTTCTTATTTCAAACCAAGAACTTCCCATGCAAAGCACTTTTGCTCAAACACAATGCCCACCCTTGCTCCTCTCTGCAGATTTCAGCATAACGCTTTGCTATAGCACCACAGAAGGAAGTGACTTTCAGCACGAGGCCAGAGGCATCTTAGTTGATTCAAAGATTTAATTAACATTGGTATTTTACTCATAAAATGAGACTGTAACTGATACTCTCACATAATAGTTGAAATACTTGGCAAGCCCCAGCCTTGAACTTAATCCTCAAAAGTCACAGTCATGAGAGAACTTTTGAGGATCAGGTTATGGCTACAGAACTGTCTGGAATTCCAACTTTTAATCTTACCTGAAAAGAGTTTACAGAAGTCAGCAGCTGGCAAGTTGCAGCAATAAAGTTATTGCTGACATAGCCACATCCAAAAAAAGCAAAGCAAAACCATAAGGCACAGAGAAATCAAGCAGAACGCATATATCCTATGTCTGTTGCAGGAATGAACACAAAGCCCTGAATGGAGAATTACTCCTGAAGCATGGGAAGTAACCAAAGCTGTTAAGAGCCAGAGAGAGAAGTCAGAGAATGAAATAAGGAAAAGAACAGGTTCCATCCCCCTTCGAACAGGAAAGGGAAAATACATGATGTAGCAGCTCCCCCTACAGTCCAAGCCACACAAGAATTCAAATTTTTATGCCACCATATTAAAATATTATCAAAATACTTACCTTGTGACATTTATAGTAATAAGCAAGAAGCTGGGGCATCCGATCAATTTCGGTGAAGACTTTAACAAATGTTTTTGCCTGATCTAAACAAAACAAAATAATAGGCAGTTAACAGTCTCAAAGCTGAGGGTGAGACATTAGTCTAAGTAAGATACTTCTTCTTTTAAGGGAGTATGCACAATAGCCTAGACAGAAGGACATACTTTGACTTTTTGTTTGCTTATCTTCTCAAATAGGAGCAGAACTGCCTAAAACCCACGGTCAAACAAGAACAGGTAGCAGACACAAGGAATTAATTTAACTTCTTAAAATTAACTTCTTAACCAGTAAATGTATCTAGTATTAAAGACAGCTAAAACCAGAGCATTTCCTAGAAGGAAATCATCATTTTCCAGAAACAAGCCACCATCTACAAAACTCGAACATACCTTACAAAGTCCTCAGCTTTGCTTTCAGAACTCCTCACACTGATACCTAAGCGACCTGCCTCGAGATCAACTAACGGCGCAGTCAACTCTTACACAAAGCTTTGAAATCCAAGTTCCTCAAAAGTCTGGGGTTTTTGTACTGTAAGGAGGATGACTATAGTTCTGCCCACAAAATACATCTCAGGTTAGAGAAATTAATTAGAAATTAGTCAGAAACAGACCTTGCTTTTCAAACAGGACCCAGAAAGCAGATAAACTAGAACACTAACTAACTAGAAGTGCTCTTCGGCTGTGGAAGTCACAGAATACAGACACTCTGGGGATATGTTTACGGACTTGTACTACATTTAGAAGAGCTGGACGCTTCAGGAAAAAACATGACTTCACAGATAACAGAGAATCTCTCCTCAATTGGAAAAAAAGCCATGTCTCCACATGCCCAGAACAGATTTTGAAAGAGAACACAAACAGTGCTCAAAGTGAATTATTCTGAATAGCATGCCTAAGCAAAGGACCTCATACCAGCAAACCTGCTGCCAGCAGCTTTCTTGCACCAATATGTTTTCTTTGGTGGAGAACTCACAGAGCATACGAATATTCAATTTACTTTCATCTAAAGCAGAGAAAAATATTCCAAAACATCATCCTTTGTCTTGAATTTGTCTGTAAAGGGTCATGCACTGCAACAGCAGAAAACCAGCATGGGACCTACTGTGAAGGTGATGAGCACAGTTCAAGAAAAAAAGGAGGCTGTGCAAAGAAAAGCCAGCAGAGGAATGGGAGAAAAAAGAGAAAGATCTGTGCAAAGGATTAAGCACATTTGTTAGAAGCACAGCACACAGAGCTGCTTCTCTCCTCTGCTCCCTTCAGCTGTCTGCAGTCATGCACAGCTGCACCTTGTCTTTACGTAGACAAGAACTCCACAGAGTGCTACGCAGCAAAAACACCGCAGCCCCAGATCCTCACTGGGACCTCAAAGTGCACATAGATGAGAGGCAACCACCAGAACGGGTATTTTTGAGAAGTGCTGTGGCAGTAGGAGAAGGAAGGAGGAGCACAAAGAACAGTTCGAAAAGTCAAATCTTCTAAAGGAGAGTTTATAAAACAACTTCTACCACATAGTAAGGAGTCAGAATGTTTCCAAACAAATTTCCTTATTGATTACAACACCAAGCAGTAGCAGAAATGCCCTGTAGTACTATGATAATGCAAAACCAGAGGCCTTACACTTACTTGAGCAGCACTTCTCATTTCGAGGGCATCCATGCATAACTAAACTATGACAGCAGGGCAGCCCTGCCTCAGCACCTCCGTTTCACACATCTACATGGTCCATAAAACCAGCTCACATTTTCCTTACTTCCCACAGCGGCCACGGGTACACCAAACTGTAGGAGGATGAAAGATGCACTGGACCACAGGCAGCTGCAGAGCACATAACAGCTCATGGCATTTGGCTCCACCAGAAAAAGCCAGAACCCAGTGTCAACGGCCTTCAGGACAAACTCCCCACCCAAACAACATTCTACTTTTTAAGGAAAATAAATTCTGCATTGATAGTAAATGACACCAAGACTTACTGACCTACAGACTGGGAGTTAAAAGCAGCGACAATCTGAGGGCTGGCCATGGCCTCTAGTCGGTTCTTCAGAGCCTCAAGATGCACACACTTCTCGGAGTAATCCGGCGTATCCACAAGCATAGCCAGGCTGCTCTGCATGCTTGTTAGTTTGGCCGAAATCACAGACACATCCTGCCACCAGGGAAAGTCAACCCGGTTACCGAACGTGGCCTTAGAAAGCATTAACACCAATTTCATAATGACATTTTACAAACAGGTACGTGTTTTAAAGTCACTTCAAAAACCTACTTTTAAACACGCTTTCCCTGGATAGCTGAAGGCACAAAGAACAAAAAGAACAGTGGGGTACCTACCTGTGTTTTAAGAGTCTCTTCAATGTCTGCACTTAACGTGCTCCATTTGTCTGCTTCCTGAAGTGATTCGGCAGCCAACTGCATTCTAGATTTCACCCGGTCAATCTCTACCAGGACCTGAAGGAAAAAAATACAATGTTTCCCATTAAAACAAAAGATAGGTGCCATAAATACTCCCATAGATGTGGACTTTGGATTTTTAAAATTGGGTGAAACGATCGTGCCTGTTACAAGGAAGAACGAGCTGGCTGGAAGACCTAGAGATGTTAAAACAGTTTCCAAAGTCAAACAACAAAAGGTTAGTTTGAATTCTGGATTTGTACTTTTAGTATCCACTTTGCCTGAAAAAATCTACACACCCCTGCTAACACCAGGCAGAAATCAGCGCCCCAGCCAGGTAACAGCAACTCTGTCTGAACTTAAACACAAACAGCTGTTCCTCAGGAAATACACATTGCATTAACCTGTGTCGTGCTCACTTTTCTACTATTAATATTAAAAGAAGTGGTTTTGTCTATCTTAAGTTCACAAGATTGTTTAATACAAACAAGTCTGGAAACTTCAGAATTTTACAAGTTGCAGACAAATGCTGGGTAAGATGAGAACCCACCTGCATTGACTGAGCTGTGTCTTCTTCAAATTTCTTGATATCTTCTTTGACAAGGATCATTTGCTCCTTCAGGAACGTTGCCTCCTGTTTCAAGACTTCCACTTCCCGGAGGACTCTGGGCATGTTCTGGAGAGCCTGGTGGCTTGTTTCTACAGAAACACCAAGTGGGACAGTGAGGAGGGCCTGGGAACCCTCACAGGAAAGAGGGAGTTTTTTGATAACCTTATATAATCTTCAATAATTAAAAAAAACCCCACTCAAACGCAAAGCAAAACACCACATAAGAAAACTTTAGTTATATCTTCAAAGTTCAAATATGTACTTTATCATAGAATCTAGGTTGGAAAAGATCTTCAAGATCATCGAGTCCAACCGTTAACCTAGCACTGCCCGCTCCACCACTAAGCCATGTCCCTAAGCGCCACGTCTACACCTCTTTTCAGTACCTCCAGCCACTTCCCTGGGCAGCCTGCTCCGGTGCTCGATAACCTTTTCGGTGAAGAAATATTTCCTAACATCCAATCTAACCCTCCCCTGGCAGGGGCAGCGGTTTCTCAGCGTTCAGAACAGCTCTGCCGGGACAGAGAGATCACAGTAACACACCGATCGGTGTCCCCACCGCCCGCCTCACCTTCCACGGCGTTGTTGACCTCCTGGATGAAGAGCTGCAACTTCATCACCAGGGTAGCGGCGTGGGCGTCCACCTTCCCGGGGGCCTCCTGCTGCACGGCCCGGAAGGCCGCGTTCACCCAGCTCTTCACCTCAAAGTCATCCGACAGGAACCTGGAGAAATCCATCGCCGCGGACGCGTACCCGCGGGGAAGGGGCAGGCCGGCCACCGGCCCCGCCGGCCACGGGCAACCGCGGCCTCTCAGCGCACCAGGAAACGCGCCGCCAGGCCCCTGCCGGCCACCGTACCCGCTGCGCCGAGGGCGCCTGGCGGCCACCGTCCGCGGGGCGTTCCCCGGCCCGGTGGGCGGGACGGGACAGGGCCGGGCCCGCGGGGGACGGGCAGCTCGGGCGGCCCGGTGGTGTCCCGCGGAACGGAGGCCCCGCGGCCTGGTCTCCACCCGCCACCCCGGAGAAAAGTCTCGTGGAAGGGCCTCCGGGACCCCGCTGCAGCGGGGGTGGCTGCCTGCCGCCCTCCAGAAACACCCCCGTCCTCCTCACGCCTGATCCGACCATACCGAGCAACAAAATCACTCAGTTCTCCACCCCCACCACCGCGGGTGGGAGTGCAGGGGGCTTAACAAAACACCATCGCGAGTGGGGGCTCGGAGCAGCCGTGGGTTTGTGCAGGCACTGAGGGCGTTCAGCTCGCATGCAAGAGGCGGCTGTGTGGAGGAGAAGCCCCCAGGCCAGTGCAAGTCAAACCGCGGGGCCTGGGCGGGGACCAGCTGGTGCCGCTCGGCCGTTTTTTTCTCCCAGGCTGGCCCCAAAGCCCCCCCCCGTTCTCTCTCTTCACTCCATTTTGTAACTTTCCCCAGGCCCCACGTCCACCAGGGGCCAGGTAGCCCAACTCTTCCCATTCCTCAGGTTCCTGGCTGCACATCAGCGCACAGGGCCAGTGAAAACAGAGCGAGCAGGGCCCTGGAACGGATTCTGCCCTAGCTCCAAGCAGTGGGTTATGACAGGGCTGATTGTTGGTATAGGTTTCCTTTTTTTCTTTCTTTTTTTTTTTTTTTTTTAATTCAAAAAGAAAAAGTAATGGGAGAGCAGGAAAATTGGCCTGGAAAGCAGCAGGAAGCACTTGTATAGAAGAAGCATTAAGGCTCCTGGGCTGCAGGACTCTACAGCAGTTTTCTGTAAAGCAGGGTCAGCTACAGAAAAACACCGTGGCAGAAGCAGCCAGTTTACATTCTTCCTGCCAGACACCTGCAGACAGAAACCAAGAGGAAGAAGACGACAGCGGATCCCAAGGAAAGGAGCCATTACAGAGTCCAGGCCGGCACTGCTGGCACACATCCTTCCCCATCCATCGCTAAGGCAAAATGGCAATGTCCAATCCTGCTAAACTTCAGCTGCTGCCCCAGAGCTCTGCTTCTGGGAAGCCAGTCACCTCTCCCACCTCACTGAAGGGCTGCAGACCTTGCGTGAACGCTAGTTTGTATCGCAGTCGGATGGGATCCTGTAAGAGAAAGGAACAGAGTGGGGGCACGTCATGGTTGCAGATTCCTGGGCCCCTTCGGCCTCACCACTCACAGCCTTGTTGCAGTGAATCACCCTCTGAAAGGGAAGAGGAACACTTCAGCCATGTGGAAGCTCTGCACAGAACAAGACCTGGATCTTCATAAGACATACCAGGGAGACCTGACTGGGAGACCTGTGCAAGCCACCCAAGGGCATGCTTGGCAATCCAGGCCTGGCCAACCTTCTCAGTGACACCAATCTTTGGTCTCATAATTATTAAAAGAACTGCCGCCGATCACTTGTGCCTTGGGTGGCCTCATGTCCCATCAGCTGCAAACATCTGTGCAATGTCTACCAGAAGCCATCACTGCAGGCAGACTGAAGCAGAGCTGTGCGGGCCCTTGCAGCAACTGCCCATTTGATCCTTCAGATTATAGCTCTGAAAAGCTGTTTCAGTGGGAAAAATGTCTTTCCAGCAAAGCCCAGACTGCTCTCTCTCTCCCCTGCATGTCCCAGCTAATATTACTCTCCCCATCTTTCATACAAATATCCCACTCATGACAGTGACATTCTGAGTGCTCCACCAACAGAGCTAATCACCACACGTACCTTGTGCGGATTGGCAAGCAGCAGGACCTGGGATACCACTGCGGGGGGGAGAAAAGGGCTGAAGGCAGGCAGCTCAGAACTGGATGCTGGCTGTAACTTTATTTTCATGGTCTGAAAGAGAAAACAAAAGAAACGTTTTTTGATCCACGCTGAAAAAGGGCTGGGAGTATTACCAAGCCACAGAGCTGGTTAAAAAATATGTCAGCCAGCTTTTGTCATTTAATGACATGCACACCTCTCGACAGCCTACATCTAAAGGCAGATATTCCTAAATAGACAGTTCTATGCTGCACACACACAGGCAGAACGAGTGCCTTACCCAGGGGGCAAAAGCAGCGTGTCTGGAGCCCTGTCTAGTTGTCTCAAGGCCAGGGAAATACTCTGAAACAGACACCGGGGCCACAGGCACCACCTTCACCGTTCAGAGAAAGCGACCCATGCAATTTCCAATGAGCAAGGCAAACCCTAAGCAAGAAATGACAAACCTTCTCCTCAGGACATTTCTGAGTAGTCACACTCTCTTCTACTCATGATAGGCTTCTCACCTTTGGGACTACAGCCTGGAACGCTATGTCCTTAATTGGTTGAGCTGATGTGCTCAGCATGGAAAGAACCATCACCAGCACATCTGGTCGGCCAGGAACCGGGTCTCTGGAGAAGTGGAGCATAGCCTTGAAGCCATTCCTGTCGTACACAGTAAGAGGACAGATACTGCCTGCCAGAGACAAAAGGAGAATCAGAAACAAAGCATGGATTCCCCTCCCTTCTGAGGGCAGAACAGTCAAGACAGGATAAAGAACAGCAAAAAGGAAGCACGCATACAAACTTTTACTTCCTCCAGCAAACTCACAGACCAAGCAGCATAAAGCACCTGCCTGTGATTTACATTTCACCTCTAAGGTAGAGAAAGGAATCTGAATGTCTAAATTAGAGATTTAGCAGCTCAGATTTCAACAGTCAGCTGGAGAGGTCAGGTAGGAGTCCAATACAGCAATGATGGCAAAAGCAAAATGTAACTCTTCGGCACACACAAGACTTAGCCCCTTATCACCATTGCCTGGTAAATCCATGGCTGGCTATCACCATCCAGCCCTTCCAAAACCTGGTAAATCCTTCACTTGAGAGACCGAAGGCAGAAGACAATCAGGTCAGAATGTCTTTGCACCTGTCCTCTTCCAAAAGTAGTGATGGCCAAGGCTCTGCAGTCCTCTTAACAGGACGTGCCCTGCTCTGAGACACTGGGGTGCCACGCTGGGGTAACACTCCATCAGCTGGTTGCAGAGCTGGGCCAAAAAGTGTTGAATCGAAAAGCAGAGGTGAAAAGAACAACTCTGCTTTAGGAAGCGGGACAACTCCCACTCATAGATATCTTTTAAGCCTCTAGAGATGAACCTCTTGAAGCTTGATTAAAGGTGCTAAGGGCAAAGAATTTAGAAGCACATTACAAAGATTAGCCAGGATAGGAAACTCCTGACTACTGAGTAGGGAGGATGAGGACATTTCCATGGTACAATCCCTAGCACTTGCTCAAATTCTCAGATACATTAAGTCCTTCATAGAACAGTCATTACTTTTCTCCAGCCAACCCACACAGCATGAAGCTACTTTGGCTTGCTCCCCTGCAAAAATCACAGAAGAGTTCTAGTAAGCCTCTAGTAAGCAGAGCTGGGGCACAGAAATGATTGCACTTACTCGGTGTAATTGAAATTAAAGGGACAAAAAGGTTTTCTAGAGAAGCATCATGGGAAGCTGGATGCAAAGAGGCAGCAGGCTTCAGCTCGTAGCCTAGGCTGGAGAATGAAGTATCTGCCATTGAGCTATTTGGAAGATCTGGAAAGGGCAATTTCATTGGTGACAACTCCCTGGAAAGACAAGCATGTAGAAAGCTTATATTAACTGGGGAGGCTTCATGGTCTATACCATCTTCTGCTGTGTCCATTTGTGTTCAAATCCCTCACTCCTTTTAGGTATTAAAAAAGTACAAGCTTACACTCTCTCAGTTCTTGAGAAATTTGAAAACTGTCTCTATTTTATATGGAGAAGCTGCTGTTTCAGCATTCATTAAGACAGACTTTGATTTCTTGTACTAACGCAAAACTTTCAGGGCTATGGAAGTCTTCTGTCCCTATGCACAGACTCTCTGAAGCTCTAGTCAGTGAGATTAAAATAAGTTCTAGCTCAAAGACAATGCAGGAAGCTGGAAATCTCTCGTAAAATTTCTAGGCCTATATTATGGCAGACTGGATAAGCATATCATAATGGTCACTTGCTCTGAAGATCTGTGGATGATTAGTTTGGTTCACAAACTGTTAGGCTTCTACTGAATGCCTGGAAACTACTTTGCCACAGCCTGAAGAAAGCTGGGGAAAGTATTTTTTGAGTCACGGGTTATTATCAAGAGACCTGACTGTAAGGTTTTTGTTCCTTTAGCTCCAGATCACCATGGGATTTGTCTCCCCAAGTTTCTCACCCTTGGGAGGTCCTAGTGTGCAATTACACAAAGTGTAATTAACAGGTGCATAACTGCTGCTTAAGAGCCAATGCACAGATGGATAGCTTGCCATCACTAACCAGTTGTAGTTGAAAGGTTTTCCTAAACCTCACTGCTGTAAAACAGTATTATTCATCTTCAAAGTCGGACTGTATTATGCAGAGTTTGCTTACAAGGATAATGTCTTGGTCCTGGATGGTGGAGAGTGCTGATCAACCAGGCCCTGAAATTCATTCTTCTCTGAGCAGCTGTCTTCCTCCTGCAGTCCCAGTGTTTGAACAGCACTTACAATTTCACCATATCCATTGTGCACAGCAGTCTGAAAAATAAGGCACTTCTGGTTCATGCTATATGACATCAGCAAAAATCACACCTGTTCCACTGAAAATAATCTCATTTTTTAATACCACTACTTAAAGTAGAAATAAATATGAGTAATCTGGTTGCAAACTGCAAGTGAGATATTCATTGTAGAGCAGGAGGATTCCAGTTTCCCTTCAGAATAGAGTGGCATTAAAAAAGGTTGCCAGGGAAATCTAGGAGATCAAGAATCCTGCCTGATTTTTGTCCTTCGTACCTTATGGACTAACGTACCTGAGGATCACTCACCTCTGCTAAGCCAAAATTGGGTGGTGGTTTCTGTACCGCAGGAGAGCTGCTGAGACCTAAGAAAGATGCCAAAATGCCACCGATCAATTACAGAAACCAAGGGTTTTCCATAGGTTCTTCCTTTGTTGTCTAACAGCAGTTTGACTACAGTCTAACACCATTAAAGAAACTACATCATGAAAACTTATGACATGGGCTGAAAGGTCTAATTTCTCTTAGGACTGATATTAAAGTCAAACTTCTCCTGTCTTTATTAAACACCATGAACTCTAGTTACAAGGTTAACACTGTACTGAATTGCATATACAAACCTAATGACTTTAACTCCTCGTCGAGCAGACAGGTAGAGGTTGTGCTGCCATGGCGGGAGGTGGTGGTTACATTTGCAAGTTGGTCTGTAGGAGACTGGCATGTCGCCTCCAGTTCAGAGAAGTCAATCAACGTATAGCTCTTCATGCGTCTTGGAGTTGGCCGGCATTCTTTGGAAATAGCAGAAAGAGTTAAGGACCTGAGAGGAGCAGTGTATATGTGGGTACAGGCATGACCGAAAGGACTCATAAGTGAGGAACTTCAGGAATATTTTCTATCAAGCAAATGTAAAATAAAACAATGGTTACATAATAGTTTTCCTGTGTTATAGGATTTTGTCCATATTTATTCTCTGAGAAACACTTCCCTTCCAAACTCCACTCACACACAACATGCAGGAGCAGAACTGTCGTGGAACGCTGCAGGATGCTCTTTACCTGGTGCATCCGCAGAGCTGGTGACTGAACCTCCTCCACCACCGTTTTCATGGCTGGCTACAACCTGCCTGTACTGTCTGAGCGCCTGTGTGAGCCTGTCATTGGCCTGCAGTATCTCAGCTGGAAAACAAGAGAAGAAACAAAATATTGATGTTCTAACACAAGGGTCAGTTCCACGCCACTCTCCAAACTGCTCATAAGAAAGGGACAGTGCATCTAAGGACTTGCCTAGAGCAAAGTCTAGTGGGGCAATCTGCCTTAAGCTCCTGACTAGTATTTCATTCCATTTCCTGAAGTGCAGCATTTTGCACATACATCTGCTGATTTCAGGCCTCTCTTTCATTTATCAAGATCACTTTGAAATCTGATCCTATCTCTAAAGTACTTCTAGTTCCTGCCATCTCTTATGCACTTTGTTGTTCTCCGCAAGTTTTCCGAGTGTACTCGAGTCTGTAATCCAGCTGAAGAACCCTGGCATTCGTGGGTATGAATGAAATGTTGAGGCACAGGTGAGCTCTTATGGTGGCTGTTTAAGATGTCTGTTCAGCAAGGCATCACCTCAGTCAGGTTTTCAAGGCATATGGACAAGCCTGTGAAATGTAATCCTCTGGGAAGGGCTAAATTTTACAACTGTGGAATTCACAGATTCCGCTCATATGACCCTCCTCAGTATATTTCTTAAGAAATGAAAAAATATTCTCCCTTCTGTGTTGATAGACAGGGAGAACTTCAGTCTCTGTAGAGAAAAGACCTCAAAAGCCTTCAGTTCTCTGAACATGAGAACTCCAAAACCTCTGAAAACCACCTTGGCTGGAAGAAACTGGATTCACTGTTTAATTTTGGGCTCCAAGTGAAAATTAATAGCTTCCTTGGAGAGGAGTGGGAGGACACTTATGCCACTTCCTATGGGCATGGTTTAAAGGTGAAAGTGGAAAGCTTTGCCTGCAGGGGAGCAAGTGCCTAAGTATTCCCCCTCTCAGAGGAAGGGAATCCCCCACTTGTCAAAGGAAAGGTAGACAAACTTAACCTCCAAGAAATCCAAGGATGGTGTTGGCTCTTACCTAGAGCCTCATCGTCGTCAACTGTCTCACTGGCAAGGCGAAAGAGCAGTGGCCTGAGCTTCTCACAGCGTTGAAACAGAGTCTATGGAAGGAAATGTGTCACGTCATTGCTCAGGAGATCCCAGACACTCTCACACTTCTCTGTCCCTGTGACCACCTGTAATTGATGATACATCTAGAACAGGAAGATGCACTTTCTGCCCAGCTCCAGACAGAGATATCAATGCTGCGTGTTGCTGCACTCTTAATAATCCACAGTGGCCTGGAGGTACAGCCACTGGAACAAGGAGGCTTTGCTGGGATCTTCTCTGCCATCACATCCTCTCTACACATACAGGTATAAGATAGATCGGTATAAAATTACTCAGAGTATACAGGAGTGAATAGATTGATTACAGTACTCAGGGAAGTATAACAACCATCAGACAATGCAGAGCTGCTTGTGGCTCTCTTCTCAGTGTTTTAGGACATGAGGAGGCATGGAGGCAGCCACTTTTTCAGTCTGAAAGTAGGGTCTCTTCCATCTACAGCAGCAGCCCTCCCCAAAGAGATCTAACTCCAAACTCTGCCGTCACATATAGCCACGGGAGTAGTTCTTACCTACAAAAATTCAGTTGCCTAAAGTTGTTTGTTTTTTTTTTTAATTTGAGAGTCTGGTAGGCATCCTAGTGGAGTTCCAGGTATTTGGAGGCCATAAAGCTATTCTGACAGCCCTAACAGTAACATCAAATGTTTCCTCAGTTCACTGATACTTACCAGCAGCAGCTGACCAGTGAACTCTGGGCAGAAAAAGAGGAATCACAGAAGCCATAGCACAAGCTGAAGAACCCACAGCTTTCAGCTTCTCTGGTCAGATCTCATCACACCCACCTAACCATGCCCGGGCACAAGGGGATTCCCATGTGTTACGCCACTACTGGAGGAAGAACCGTGAGATCCCCATAAGATACCACAAGAAGAGCAGCTAACCTGGACAGAAACTCAAACCAGCACAGCAGGAGACAGTTCCATTCCAACTTCCATTACACTGATGGGAGGGACCATTATTCATCAAATATGCTGGAAACTATTTGCTGTGGTAATGCTGTTTCCCTGGCAGAATGAATCCTTTTGTCCTGGGACCTCCCAGTCATAGCCAGACAAAAGAACTTCTGCAGGAAAAAAGAGCATTTACCTGTAGGGTCTCCTGGTCACATTTGGATAATTCTTGTCTCTTGTAGTTTTCCAGTAATTCGTCCATACGTTTAACATTCTCAGAAACCTCACTGATGGCATTCACTCTTCTGGACACTTTAGCTGATTTTTCTTGTTCCTTTTGATGAAAAATGAAATAAAAGTAGATGATGATTTGGCTAATACAGCCAGTGCACGTGCTTGGCTGGGTCACTCTGGGTCACACTTGTTGGGGAGTTGCTTCCTGCTAATATCTTATTGCAGGTAGAGGAGGCACAAAGCGGCACAGGTAGGGACTCGCCCCCAACAGCTCCAGTATCAGTGCTGCACCGCACCTCCCTGTCAAGGGTGAAGATGGAAACCTCCTGCCCATCTCAGGACAGGCGTAAGGTGTCCTTATGCTGGCGTATAAGAATTCGTTTCACCACAGGCACAAGAAAGACTTCAAAATTAGAGTGGGAGTTGGTGGCTTCTGCCATACAGAAGGACACTCTCAAAACAACTGCAGGGATTTCATTAAACCAGACCAAATCTGCTATTTATGCAGGGAATTGGGATGCCCTTTCAGACGGAAAATGAAAACAGACACACCAGACGTGCACACACACATTACTTGTAGAAAAGAGGCAGTTCTGTACAGATGGGGCTTTTTTCCACCTGGGAACTGTGTTTATTTTTGGAAACTTTTTATCACTAATACAGTACTACTGCCAGGATCCCACTAAAGTGGAAGTGTCCTGCCATACATGCTCCTGGGTATAAATATTCCCTCTTCCTGCAATGGCATATTTTAAGGAAACAAAACAAAACAATCCCATGCTGTAACTTTGGAATAACAAATACTGAAACTCATCCCTCCTCTGGGACAGCGTAAACAGTTCACCTGAGACTGATGTCACAGCGAGGTTCCCATTGCCACCTCTCGGTGTTCCCTTTAATACCAATAAGGCGGCAGGCACTATAGAGGTCAGGTATAGAGGGCCCACTGTCAAAAACTGAATTGCCAAGTCTCCTCCCCGGCTGCAAATACAGCTTCTGACCCAAGGAGCTCCCTACCTCTTTAATCATGCTCTTGATCAGACGGTTGGCAGCCTGCAGGTCTTCAGGGCGGTTGCTCTTTAAAAGCCTTGCTAAGAGCTGTTGAGGGGAAAGCATTGGACAGCAGTGAGCAGCAGTCTCTAGGCACTATACTACAGACACACGTCACATAAGAGCAGGTATTGAGAGACACCCAGTGTCATAATGGTTTCTATAATCCTGGAAATATGTGGGTTCATGTCCCATAATCTAATCCAGGTTATACTGCTGCCTCTTACAGCTGCCTGCACATACTGTTTGGCCATTTGGGCCAGAGCTTCTGTAAGACCTGGAGAAACCCTCCCTCGGGAAAATTTAATAGAAACTGATGTTTTCTGTAAAAAAAAGTTTCACTTTTTCCTAAGCAAAAATTTCTGACAAAGCATCAGAGAATTCTCTAGCTATTGTACAGCATTATTCTGAAGACTGTCTGAAACAGCAAAAGCTCCCAAAGTATGACTGAGCCTGTTTTCTCATCAGTACAAATCAAAGTGAGGGGGTAGGCATGAAAACCCTAAGGTTTACCTTGGATTTCTCTTCATCTGTGTCAAAAATAGAATTTTGAGGTCTTGGAGAAGGGGGAGGTAAAATTTTGTCTTCTGGCAATTTGGGGTCTTCTTTTACAATCCCTGAAATGGATAACAATATTTGTTCAGTGGTGTCTGAGCTGTTAAAACACCAGTGCTCAACAGTGCATTGGATTTTGCACCTATTTCCTTCACCCCTCCCCAGAACTTCACAGAAGGAGATGGAGAAGCAAGGAGTTGCCTTAGCATGCACCCAGACAAAAGACTTCCCTTCCTCCCTTGAATTAAGCACAGGCCAAATGAGATTTTGAGGATAGAAAATAAAATTTGGATGTGCTGAGCTCCCTCTGGGTGAATTGCTAAAATTCTCCCATAGCAAGAGCACCAGGAGCACGCCAGTATTGACCTCGGAGCACGTGTGATTGCAACAGTCAGCACAGCCATAAAATGTAGGGCACCAAACACACACAACTGAATGTCAGCACCCCTGCTCAGCACCCCACCGGTGCCGGTGCTGTAGCGACAGCCCAGCCCGCAGCAGCCACTGCATAAAGGGAAGGCAGCGATGGCGAGGAAGCTTTCCGCAGCAGGACTTGGTGGAAGGCTTGCAAAGCCATTTGATGCTCGAAGATGCACAAAGATGGTGGGAAGCATCTAAACAAATTCCCTAATTCCCCTGAACTTCCACAGAAAGTATGATGGTACTTTCTTAGTTAAGCTATAAAACTTACTACCTGGGATATCAAGACGGGATTGGACAAATTGCTGGATTATAATATGGACTATTAAATATGCTGGAATGGATGAAAAATCCAGCTCAAGATCTCTCTGAACCCATCCCTCATAATCCTAGGAGAGTATTCCAGGGCAAAGATCACTCTGAGTTCGTCTTGCACCTCTTCCCTGTGCAACAGCCCCAAGGCTAGCCCGATCTTTGACTCAATAAGGCTGTTCTTTGGTAAATCTCTTCAAACAGTTACATGCATCCTTAAGTACCCAAACAGCCTTGTAAGTGCGGCCTTTGTCCTTTCCTCCTTACACACAACATTTCATGAAAAAAAGCTGAGTCACAAATTAAAGAGGAGCAATATCTGTGGTCTGAAACCATGTGACTTGGAAGGCTAAAAAGGAAACTGAAATAACAGAACTAAACCTTGTTTCTTCAGCATCTGATAAGCATCCCGGATTTTAACTTCCTGAGGAAACCAGACTGTCCAACTGAATATTACTTCTGTGACTCTTGACTTGACTTTTTCTGAAGACCAGGTTCCATAGTACTGAAAACAAAACAAGACAGTAAAGTAAGACAAAAAAGATTAAAATCAAAGAGTTAGTGCCAGATATGGCATATGGGTCTAGCCCCAAGTTGTTTGTGTGCAGAGACCGAGTAGCAAATGGATTCCTAACACTTTATGCACAGTGTTGTCGACTGTGTATCTTGTGGTATAAGAAACAGTGTGTACAGCTGTGGCTGTAAATACAAGGAATGCTATTAAATGTATAATAATTATATAAATCTTATATGACAATCAAAATGGAACCATTTAAAAACTTCTCTGATCAGTTATTGAATCTGAAACCAAAGGTAGGCTGTTCTATTTTAGTGAAGACAGTTCTGTGCTTGACTTGAAATATTTCCCTTAACTGCCAGCAATGCAAATAGCACCACTGGCCTCAGCCAGACCCAGACAAATGAAAACAGAACAAAATGAGAAAGGAAAGTTATTGACTTTTTTCAGCACCTGGATGTTTTCTCTGATTTCTCTCATTATTGCCTATGAGCACTCACTTTAATGTATTATAAAAATATCAGGAAGAATGATAAAAGCCACACACAAGCCTCCAAAACACTAGACATTTTTAATTCATTAAATGATACCTGTTCTGTCAAAACAGCAAACAAAACTCTCTGTAGCAATATATTCTTTAAACTTTGTTGTTTAACTGAAATTCCTTTACCAAACGTGGGACTGAAAGAAGAGGTTTTGCTGTTCGGTTAAACATTTCTCTGAAATCAGCTTGTTGCACCTCTGCTGTCAAGATGATGTAATGGAAAATGAAGCCTGTACACGCGGTAAATGTGTGCAAGACCCACTAAAAATGGGAATCGATTACTGAGTTGCTGAGAAGGGTATTTAAGAAAGTCCCAGACCTGATATTTGATGCAGAGAGGAGCAAGGCACAAAGATCACACAGTCTGTGATAAAACAGGTCTCCATTTTTCATCATGAGAGGCAGTGCCAGGGGACCCAGTACATCCACTCTGAACTCACAGCTCAGCTTCTCAAACTAAACTTCTCATTTCTGATGGCTGCTGCTTTTCTCAGGAGGCAGCAATTGCACTCAGAAGCAAAGTGCTCCACAGCAGGGAACAGGAATGAGAATATTGAATATACTGAATGAATGTATTGTGAGCCAGGGAAGTGGAGCAGCAGGAAGGGACTCAGCAGCTTCCACGTTAGCTACAGCTGATCCCTTCCTGTCTCCCCATGACTCAGGGCTGTTGCTGCCCGCAGGCTGGGAGCCCTCTGCCTGGCTTTCGGGACACTCTCAGCAGGACCCCCAAAAAGGCTGCATGAATTCATGACTGTCACATGATGGTGGAGCAAGGGCTGCACCGGTGCTGCTGAAGTCCGGTGTCCCCTGCCACTACCTAAGCTGAACCTTCCTGTTGAACAGGACCCAAACCCAGGCTAACCTTTGGCAGGAGAAAGCAACAAGGAAAGCAGCCAGAGCACAAGAGCTTGATGATAGAGCATAAGAAATCATGGGAGAGGCTGTGGGCAGCTCCTGGCATCTCTGTCCTCTGCCACTTCCCCGACCAAAGTTCTGTAAATCATTGAGAGGCAAAAGGGCCACAGGCTGAGAGGTCACAGGAACTATTTCAAGCTCCTCCAGAGTCTCTGACTGTCCCAGCAAAGTTGGATGAAACCACAAAGAAAAGGCTTTTCACAGAAAGAGACCCTGGCTTACATCTTTTACAGGGGGATTCACATCCAGTCCTTGTGCTTGGAGGCATAGAATGAATTCTGCTCTACTTCTATGTGAGATTAGTTCTAAGTTTTCATATCCAGCACAAAACAAACAGTGTGTCCCACCAGCAATGTCCCATGTTACCACAACCACCTACCTTTGGGGAAAGCACTTTAATCAGCTCATTCAGAAACCTGAATTTTGCTATTTCATTGTGAAATCTTTCACCGCAGTTATTCACACAGGTCTCTAGCACCTGCAGAAAACAAAACAGTACCAAACAGAAACTGTACACACAGGTCTTGGGAAATTTTTAAAATCTTTGCCATTATAATACTAAATCTAAGAACATTCTTGCATTCACAAATACAAGATACTGAGGAATTTGTAGAGCAAGCACATGTAATTTTCCTTCATGCAGCCTTCTTAAGCAGCATGTTCAAGACCATCTGCTCTGTTCTACCCATCACTAATAACTTGTGGGCCACTGACCCTGTGGTGGGACCACAGGCCAAACAGCAAGAGCTGCAGACCACTGAAACACCTCAGCAGAATGACAGGGGAAGGAACAACAGCAGTGACTCCCTCCATTGTACCCCGGTTTCTGTATTTCTGGTGCAATGGAAAGTTAAAAGGGAGAGACATCCAAGAGAAACAGAAAGGGAGAGACATCTAAGAGGAAGAGACAGCTATACTGTCTTATCCCTCAAACTCTCTTTCCAAGTTACTGCTGCCTCTACAGATGGATGAAAGCACTTACTGTGAGAGCATGGAGAGCTTCCATCTCCTGAGGTGACTGTATTTTATGTGCCAGCAGCCTCGGTGCAAGTGATGGGCTGGGGAGTAGCAGAAGCAAGTCAGACAATGCACTAGTTCCCAAGAAAAACAAAGGCTGCTAATTTTGGCCTGCAGAGAAGAGCAACTGCTGGATTCATGACCTGCTACATCAGACCCCCTTCCTCTGGCAGAGAGCTAGCCTGGGGCATGCACACACACAAGGGGCGAGAGATGAATTGAAGCAGCTTGTGTGACCCCACTGCCATCCTCCAGCCATGTCCAGAGACTGTCCTCTGGGAGGGAGCCAGCTGGGGGAGGCTGGGGACTGTCCCTGGGCAGGCACAGGGAGATAGAGCTGGCTCTGGGCAGGCACAGGAGCTTTGATTCACAGCCCGACCCAGCCTGCTGACTGCTCCTGTGCACACACACTGCTGGGAAATGGGTGTCAGACTACGGGCTCTGAATGCACAGGCATCTGCTCTAAAGAAAGAGATGTTCACTAAGCTCTGACAGGTCATTTGCTCAATTAGTTTCTGCTCCTTTCCACAGAGCAGAGACTGTCAGCTGGAAGGTGGGGAAGTCCCAGCAGAGATCTCCCACCTCTCCGAAAGAAAAAGCCAAGGCTGAGCTCACTCAGGGCTTCCCTGCAGAACCCCACAGCAGGTATCCTTGCCCAGTCTCCCAAGAGGCCGGTGAGGGCACAGTGGCAGGACCTGCTGCCTCATGGGCTGCAGTAATGGATGTCAGAGCCCGTTCCTAGACATCAACCTCCACCACGTTGCCATACACCTCTTTGCAGCTTATTTACCCGTTCTTGTACGGGCACTCTGAGGAACAGCAAAGCCCAGCAAACACTCGCAACTGTCTCTCCAGGCTCCCTGCACCGCGGCTTACAGGTCCCGTTTCCCCCCACAGCCATGAGACAAGCTTGGAGCCAGACGCACAGCCCAGAGCGAACACAAAGAGCTGTCTGTCTGCCTTACCCTTCTATGTCGGTGTTCACCTGGTCACAGAACCGCTGGATGCATTCCCAGTTTTCCTCTGGGATACTTGGGTCAGTGGCTTTATCTTATGCAGAAAAAAAAAAAAAACAAAACCCAGCCTCAGTGCAAGAGGCGTGCAAGCGAGTGGCACAAGGCAGGAAGCAGCTCAGACCTCGCACTGCTACCGAATGCTTTAGGGCTTTTTGTAAAAGAGGCAGAAATGGAAGACACGGGACGAGCAGGAAACAGCTGTTACTAAAATCTGCCTAAAAACACAGTCTTGAGTACACACTCTTAGAGTGAAAGTCAGGCATGAACTGAGGTTTTCAAAGCAGCAACAGCATGATGTTGCTCTTAGCACACAGCATGAGAAACTGTTAAAAATCATTTATAGGCAGCTCTCCCAGGACCAGACTGCAAACCTTACTGTGCTGGCACGCAGGCATGGTTTACCCTTTTGCAACAGGGCTGCACAAGTGCCCATCCCAAAGCTCTGCCTGCACGGCTGAATTGAGGAAAACAAGTCTTTTTTGGCTTTATCCACTCCCCAGTCTAGCACTCAAATAGCTTTGGCAGGGCTGAGGCTGAGGATGGACAGGAGAGATGGGGAGCAGGAGAGACGCAGCAGGTTAAGACAGCACCCATGAACATCACTCTGAAAGGGCTCTGCGGAGGAGATGGACCCTTCCCCAAGGAGCTGAAGCTGCTCCGGTGCCCACCCGGTCAGGGCTGGCCCCCAGCCCTCAGCCCCACTCACTGAGCCACTGCTCCAGCTCCCCGGCGCCAGCCATGGACTCTCACTCCGCTCCGCCCCAACGCCAGCAGGAAGCGGATCCACCCGCCGTCGCTCCTTGCGTGCCGCCGCTCACCCCTGTGGGAAGCCCATGCGAGTTGTCGTGGCGTGGAAGTGTACACTATGGCTGTGGGCTGGCTCGGTAAAACATCCCCACCCACCCCTCTGGCTGCTCCTCCCCTCGCTGGCGTGCAGGGCGAGCACCCATTGGCAAGAACAGAATCAAAAGTCACCACGTTAATTTAATAATTAAAAGATCATCATCCAAAAAGAGGAAAAAACATCCCAATCTCCTGGTCAGGGATATTTTTAGCAGAACCACATGTGTGACACAGTACACAGGGAGTAGAGTCCCCCCTCTCCGAGCAGCTCAGCCTGGAAGGGCAGCGGGGCAGCTAAGAGGGCAGCAGCTATAATATACACATTATATTTATATATATAAAAATACCCTCCCTACAGTACGTGTTGGGGACCTGTGTAGTCGTAGCTGTGAGTACCCTGATTCTCAGGCCCTCTCCAAAAAGAGACCAATCGCTTGAGACGAGTCATGCTGGTATCAGAAATAGCATTACTTTTTGTCCACACGGTCTGAATTTAAACGCTGATAGAAGTCTTTTTCTCCCAACCCGGAAACCAGTCTACTTGCACGAGATGAAAGCAGAAGGACAGACCTAAATCTGTTCGGTTCCTCTCCCAAACTGGCTTATGCTTAGTGCAGATACATACAACATCACTGTGACACCTGCCTGGTCTAAAGCCCCGCTCATCTCATCAAAGATAATCATGCTGAGATCAAAAAATACAGGTGCTGTCTACATCATCTGAGTCCATGGGCTGGTTGTCGGTGTCATTTCTGTCTCTTATTAGCTAGCTAGTGCTTTGTGTATTCTTCCACACACTTCTTTGGGTCCCAAAGTCACCATCATCTCAGCAACGCTCGGTCCATGCTGCAAACACAGAAGTAGTCATTGTACAAATGGAAACTTACACTTTTCAGTACGTGTTTATGCATCATCATGGCGGAAATGATAGAGTGATTAGCTATCAGATTGCTGTTAGAGCAAGGGTAGGGGTTTTATTAGCAATCTCAAAACAAGGATGGTTTGGTTTTGGTTTTTTCTCCTGAAGCAGACTGCACAGAAAATCCCAGTTTTACCCAAACCTTGCCAACACTCCCTACAACTGGTCCAGAGGCTTTTCTGACTTCAGATTTGTGACCAGCATATTCACACTTTGACAACTTCTGCCTTTCTGAAACTTTCAGAACAGCCTTTTCTTCCAGAATTGCTGTATATCAGTACTTTCGCTCATAAGAGAAACTGATGTCAATTCTTGCAAGATATCCAAATATCAGTATCTTGCTATCAGAAAGAAAAGAGTTGTTTAAAAAAAAAAAAAAAAAAAAAAAAAAAAAAAAAAAGAAGGTCCCAGGCTGGGAATTTTTATTTTTACCTGCTGCCCACTGAGAGCCAAACGAAGGAGCTTCATCATGCTGCTGTACTTAGTCTCTTTAGTTTGCTTCTGGAGGCTTCTCAGGTCTGTGTTCAACTCCTCCACAGTCAAAACAGCTGCCTGCCTTGTCATGAGCCTTTAGGAAAGAAAATGTCCTTACAATGTACAAAACACAGGATTCCTACCCAGAAATGACTAATGACTTCGATGACTGCCAGCTACCTCAGGCTGATTTCGCAAAATCTTCTGGCAACAGCGGCAGGCCAAGGTAAACTTTCCTGCCCTTCACTCCTGCCCTGTGCCAGGGCACTCCTTCTGCTCACTGCAGCGTTGGTCATGCACACGGGCACCCTCCTAGGCTGGCAGGTGGGACTGCTCTACCTCGATACCACTGCTAAGGCTCTGCTTTGTGAAACCGTACCTTTACTTCAACAGCACCAGAAGCAGAGGTTGTTCAGAAAAGCAAGCATCAAGTTTAAAATCACAAAATTATGCCAAGGATCTGGAAAACCACAGCAAAAGCAGTAATTCTGATTTCTTTTTTAATAATATGATTTTTAGAGATGCAGGGGCCATTGTTGATACTACTCAGCTGTAGGTAGCAGTACTACTATCCCTCCAGGATAGCGAGTATCGTGACATTTAAATTACCATCACTTGGATTCACTTACCACCAGTTGTGACAAGTGACTGAGGGCAACCGTCTTTACAGATAGCTGAAAATAATAACTCAATTTGTAGATACTGCCACCTGAATTACTCCCAAAAGTGGTTTTCGGGGCTCATTTTAGTCCAGAGGTGAGATTTGAACTGGAAAGGCGACTGACGTACCACCCTGCCTAGCTGCAAGATGTGGAGTAGCAGAGGGACGTGGGGCAGCAGTGAAACTCGTTGGCAAAACCCCACAAACCTCACTGGCATAGAAGGAAGGTGCTACACTGGGCAGACTGTCTGCCATCCCAGCAATGTTTCTGAGCAGACAGAACTGCTAGCTAGAGACAAAGAAATGGCAACAGGAAAAGCCCCCCTGGGACGAGCTCCTCGAAGTGACAGCGATTCTGGCTGGACACAAACTGGGTTCATCCCAGAGACCCAGAAGTCTCATTACATAATCTGAATACACGTTGACCAAAACCACCTCACACTTGTCCAGTTTGATGCTGTAGCAGACAAAAACACAGGAGATCAGGTGGCACAGGAAAACCCTGCTAACGCCGCTGCTTCACTAGTGCCATGCTGGCACACAAACTGCTGCGCTTGGTGCTTCACTAAATCCAGACATGGCAATTCTTGCTTGCGAGCACTGATGTGAGCTTTCCCGCTGGCAAGCTGCTTTTCAATTAAAACCACAGAATTTCTCACTAGTTACTAACTATAGCACATTCCAAAGCAGAGCAAATTAGATAAGAACTATGAGCATGTCCAACATCAATACAGGAGCCAAGAGCAATGCTCTGGGGTAGGCAGGTGGGTGTGTACAGAGCTGGGAAGAGACACTTACCCTAAGACTAGTTTTCCTATTTCATCTACTTCTGCAGAAATGGTGTGTAGCTGCTCTCGGGACACTGAGGGCCTAACCCATAAGTAAGAATAATCAGATGACACGAGGTTCTTCAGGAGGCTTATGTGACCCTGGAGAAAGAAAGCAAAGCTGTCAAGGTAGAGGGTTAAGCTAGGGGGGAGCAAACACATCCTGTCTGGACTTCACAAACAGTTAAAGAGGGTCCGAACACACCACTGCCTCTTACTCTGTACTGCTCAGAGGAAATGTGAATCGCTGACATTTAGGCAGCTGAGTTTTTCACACCCATCTCCAGCTAGTGTGAGCAGGAACACAGAAGAAGCCCAAAGGGCCACTACTGTACCCATGCTGCAGAGCCACGTGCAGGCTGACTCAGAGTTAGTCCGGGGAAGTGGCTCGCCACATTCATCTGCCACCTTTCAAGAGACAGTGGGAAATCACATGAGTCACTGTCCTGCTGCCACAGCGAAGCCTTCATGCTGGAACAGTCGGGTCTCTTCCTGCCCTTACAAAGAAAGCTTTATTCTTCACAAGGAAGTCTCCAGATACTACAGTAACATCCCAGGGGCAGGCTGGGAAACAGCTGGGCTCATCCTCCTTCCTGGCATTGGGAAGAGCCACAGTATCTTCTGTCCCCTCCACAGCCGGCACTCTGCTACTTAACCGAGACCAGGGCTCCCAATGCACAAACCCCACTAATTTAACCACCGAGAACTTCATCCACCTCTGCAAAGAGGTTGCTTTGACTCTGGTACCAAACCATGGAGCAGTAGCAAAGCAGAAGCACCTTACGCCGCTCAGTCAGCAAAAGCTAGAGGTGAGCAGTGTCCTGGCCCCAGGTGCTGGACCTTCCCACCACAAGCAGCTGCATCCTGGGCTACAGGAGAAGCGCACCTTGGAGGTTTTTCAACACTCATCTAGACAAAGCCACTGATCCAGCACTACTGACAGTCCTGCTCTGAGAGCAAATCACAGAGGTCTTCCAAGAAAATTCTAGAATTCCATGATTTGCTTCCACTGCAGGGACATGTCCTCCTTCTGCCGAGGGAGTTCTCTGCTGGCTTGGAAAAGTACGGATGAGCTTACAACTCTGCAAAGACCACCAAGATATTCACCATGCCCATTCCTACAGGTCAGCTAACTATATCATTGGATTTTGGCAGTCAGCATGCACACCATCACTTGAGCTGGCAGTGACAGCCATTTGCAGGCTGTGGAGCTTCAGAGCTCAGATCAAAGCAGTGCCCAGGACTCAGCTGAGTCTTCATCCAGGAATCCCACAAAACCTCAGCTCCCCAAAATGGTGACACAATGCTATCACTGCTCGTACTTTTCTCAGCAGGAGGACTCGCTCCACATATTCCTTTTCTAAAGCCTCTTGAGCCACTTGTTGATCCCCATAGACACGCTCCACCAGCAACTGCAACTCTCTAATTAGCTTCTGTCGCAGCCCTTCGTTCTCAATATGACGGGTGAGGTGAATCCTGTAACAAAGAAGAAAACTGCTTTTGGACTACTTTGGGTTAGATTGGATCTAATCATCCCAACCTCACAACATTTACCAAATAAACTGTTAGAAAAGTAAGATTAAACCCCAGACAGACGTTCTACAACAAAGCCCTGAGCGCTAATGCACCACAGTGACCAAAAGATGTGGTAACCCTCAGCAGCACAACATCCCCGTAGCACAGGACTGTACTTGCAGAAGTACCCTCTGGAAGCGTTGCCTCTTTTTAGATGTTATTCTGAATCTAAACTTAAGACCTTGCATCCTCCTAGTACACACCATCTGCCCAGGTTTTTACAGAGCACCTGACACCAGCGTCCAAGCACGGGACAAGAGAGGAGACAGGAATGGTGTAAGCAGAAACTTCTACTTCGCTGTAGCACAGCGAAAAAGCTGCTGCGCTAGGACCATGCTTGATCCAATAAACAAAATCGCCAGACAAAGCCAAGCGCTAGGAATAAATTCTCACTGATGTACAGATTATTTTTACAGTTACCACTGATATTTATACCTGTTGAATTCTGGGAGTTTTTCAAGATCCAGGAGGGCAGAATGGGTTGTAATTCTGCCTATTTCAAACTGCAAGATCAGCTCCTCCAGAGTCCTCCCCATCTGTTTCTCTGCAAAATAACCCAACAAGGGAATAATACACATCCGCTCTCCTGCAGGAAACTACCATCACTGCCTTTCATTGCAAGTCTCAGGTGCAGGGCTGGGGCAGCAGCACACCCAAGGAAGAAGTGACACAGGAGCCACTTTTCGCAGTGCTAATGGGGATGTACCCCAGCAAACAGGTGGGAACTTGTGGCAAGCACGCATGGGAAGCTGCCCTCTCCTTATGAGCAGGCTCTGCTAACTACTGGCGAGGAACTGGGACATTCTGCTTGGCTCTTCAGTGGGACATCCCTTGCATCAGTCAGCCAAAAGGAAATAACACTCAACCAGGAGGCTCCTCTGCCCAAGAAAGGTTTAATTTCCAAGCAGAGCAACAAATGGAGTCATTGAGTCAACTTCTCATGGTCTTTCAGGTTAAACAAGAAGCGTGACAAATGTAATACATGACATTGCAATTATTAACCATAGAATACAAGTTTTCCCAAGAGTTCACAGACAGTTTCTTCACCTTGAGATGAATGTTGTCCTAAGCGGGAACTCATTAAGCATCAGACTCAGTTTAAATGGCTGCACAGAGGCAGAAAGATTTCCACCATTCCAGCACACCACCCAGTCTTTCACAGGAGCTCTGCAGAAGCCCTGGTGGCATTTCGGTGAGAAACAGGTCGCCTGACACTCATTTCCTCATCCCTTCAAACACTGTCTTGGTTCTCGGTTATTAAAATAAACCATTCCCCAAAGTGAGCAACAAGAAGTGTCCTACCAAGTTCTGAGCCCGTTGTCATTACCTGCAAATCCAGAGCCACAGTTGGTTATGATGTCCAGCAGAGCCTCTGGCAAGTAGCCGTCCTGAGCAAAACGCTCCAGAAAGATGTCCCCCTGCCTTTTTGACAGCTTGCCACCATCTTTGTTCAGAAGCAGCGGGAGGTGACCAAACTGAGGGGGATCCCAGCCAAAGGCTTTGTAGAGAAGGAGGTGCTTGGACGTTGAAGTCAGCCACTCAGTTCCCCGCAGAACGTGGCTGATGCCCATGTAATGGTCATCCACCACATTCGCCAGGTGGTAAGTGGGGAAGCCGTCCCCCTTGAGGATCACGGGGTCACCTTCCACGTCAGCCACTTCGTGCTTGTTCCAGCCGTAGACCAGGTCCTGAAAGGGTTCCACCCCCTTCTCCAGCCGGAAGCGGACAACCCAGTCAAGGCCCTGTGACAGCTTCTCAGCCACTTCTGTGGGTGTCAGGTGCCGACACCGGTTGTCGTATCTTTGAGAAAAGAGAATGAAGGTCTCAGTTTAACACAGGCCAACCCCATCAGCCATTTTCACATTCCCAAAACTCTGAATCAATCTCTAAAATTATAGCTGTAACCTGCCCACCATGTGTCCATCAAACTGCCTCATCTCTGGAGGCTGCTCTCCTACGCCTCTAAGGGTTATGCTGGCTTGTCTCCCTACGGAGAGTGAGATTACAGTCCTATTGCCCTGCACATTGTTGTAAGTTTTTGCAAGCATGCAGCAGAGAGGGAACCACCCAGCAGAGAAGGAATCCCTACCGTGGGGTCTGCTGGCTCCGCAAAGCCTCCTTCTTCAGCAGCTCCAGGCGCTGACAGGTACAAAAGCAGCGGTACGCCGCTCCTCTCTCCAAAAGCACATCGCTGGCTCTCCTGTAAAGGTCAAGTCTGTGTGACTGCTGGTACGGTCCAAAGGAACCACCGCGGCGAGGACTCTCATCAGGGGGAATACCTGAAATATCCGTATGGTGGGACTTAAAAAGCCTGTAAAAAGGCAGAGTGAAACCCACCATCAGAGCACACTGAACGAAGACGAAACAGCAAGGTTTGGGAGAGTGTCCAAAGACGGCCCAGGGCGGCCAGCTAACAGCATCTGTGTAGCCCAGGACTCAGAAGATAAGCAGCAGCCAACATCTTCAGAATATACAGTATTGCGTGTGAAGCAATGAACAGAAAAAAACCCCAGAACCTAGCAAATAGCTGAGTGGCTCTGATACGCCACCTGGAGCAAAACGTAGCCAGGTGTACATGTACAAAGTAGCACCCACCCTTTTTATAGTAAAGGACACTCATACCACAAAAATACAGTTGAGATCTTAGCCAATTATTTTATTACTCCAAATTCAACAGTAAAGTCCTTTGAAGTTTACCCATCCATTAACAGAAGCATCTGTGGGATCTGGCTCTAAGTTTATCACAATTCTGTATTCCAAAATCATCCTCAGTTTTAGTTCCTAAGCTCAAAAAGAAGCAGAGGATCAAAATGAAAACTGACACCTCCAGATCCCTTTTAGCAAACATTCCAGATACAAACAATTTGTATAAACAAGAAGTTTACAGCGAGGTCTGTGAGATCCAACTTCAGACCTTTCCATCACATCTCTCGTGCACAACCTTTGTTACAACTGCACATTGGGCCACTTTCACAAATTTGGATATTACTCCGTGGGAGACAACACAGCCAAAAGAAACTAAACTTAACCAGTTATTTCTGCTATAAAACATACTTCATGATGCCTAGCTGTGGAAATAACTGCATTTCAGCTAATTCATCATCTGAAACACTGCACAGCTTGCTATCATGCAAAATGCTCTCAATTTGGGTAGCATTAATCTCTGAAAAGAGGAGAATCTTTCTGTGAGTAAAAAATTAAAGATGTCTCTAAATACCTGCCCAATCCAGCATATCTTCTATTCCTTCTGCAGCTCCAGGCACCACTCGATTTTGATCTGTATCCTCCACTCTCAAAATAAAGGTCCCTTGGTGTTTTTTGGCAAAAATGTAATTGTACAAAGCAGTCCGAAGGCCACCCAAATGCAGAAAACCTGTAACCATGGGGAAATCAGAGGAGACGATAATAACTGAGGTCAAATAAAGAGATTTTTAAACCTGAGCTGGGAGGGCAGCGCTGCCGGGGGCAGGGAGGCACTGCTTGGCTTTGTGGGCCCGTGCGACGGGACTCAATTATCGGTAACGGCCTTCCAAGCACACGTTCCCTGAAGCGGCCTGGAAACCGCTTGGAAGCCGGCACGTGCTAGGAAATCCCGTTTTCCTGGTTTTTCACCCGAAAGGCCCGCACAGCTTTCCCGCGGTGCTGAACCGGCACAACGCGCTGCAGCTGCTTCAGGGTCCGGCACCGACAGGGCGAATCCAGCCCGGGAGCTCCCGCCAGGAGCTCCGTTCCCTCGGCACTCGAGGGAGCGGGTACCTCAGAGCACCCGGTGCGAGGAGCCAGCGGAGCGGCCCGGCACCGGGCGCCCCCCCTCTCCCGGCACACCTTCCTGAAGCGTCTGAATTCACGTTTTCCAACCCAAGGCGCCGCCCCCGCCCGCAGCGGAGCTCCCCGGGGAAGGGAGGGGGGCGAGGGGCGGGCCTGGCCAAGGGCCGGGGGTTACCTGTGGGGCTGGGCCCGAACCGCACCCGCGGCCCCGGCCCCCGCTCCGGCCCCAGGCCCCGCTCCGGCCCCGCCGCGCCCCGCAGCGCCCGCAGCGCTCGCGCCATCCCGCCGCACCGCCCACGTGGCCGCGGGCGCTGGTTCCGCCCGGGCGCGCCCAGCCAATCCCCTGGCCCGCAGCGGCCCGGGGGCGGGGCGCCCCGTACAGGCGCAGCCACGCTTCTTCTGACGTGCCGCGCTGGCAGCGCGGGGCGGGGCGCAGCCGGTGCCGCAGCCCCCCGGTACCGCGGGATCTCGGCGCCCGGAGGGAGGGCCGGGACCCCCGTGCCCGCGTCCTCGGGCAGCGCGGCCTGCGGGGCCCGCACCGCCCACCGGGTTGGGAGGGGCGGGAGGGGGCGGGCTACGGGAGCCGGCGCGGCCCAGCAGGCAGCGGCGGGCGTTTCCCGGCGTGCCCCGCGGCAGATTGTACACAATCATCATGGCCGCCGCCGCCTCTGCCGCCGCCGATGGTAGGAGCCCGCGGTCCCGGCGGCGAGCGGCAGCGCGGGGTGGGGCGGGGAGCCGGGGAGGCGCCGGCGCGGGGAGCCGGCCCCGGGCAGTCTGCGGGCGGTGGGGGGGGCGGCGCGGCGCCGGGCGGTCGCTCCGGGGCTGGAGAGCGGGCGGGTCGAGCCGGGTCGGGGTGGGCCGGGCGGGCCGGGGAAGCTTCCCGCTGGCCGGCCTCTTCCTGTGCGCTCGCCTCCAGGTGCCGAGGAGCCGGGCATGGAGGCAGAGGCGCAGGAGCTGCCGCTGGGCTGCGGCGGAGAGGGCGGCTCGCCGGCGGCGGGGAGGTCTCCGGTGGGCGAGGAGCACAGGGATCCCCCGCAGGCGTCTGTCAGCAACGGCGGCGACGCGGAGAACGGGAAGGAGCTGGTGGAGCTAAAGGTTATTTGGAACAAGAACAAGTACGACGTGAAGTTTTGCCTGGACAGCACGGGGGCCGAGCTGAAGCAGAAGATCCACTCGCTCACAGGTCTGTCGAGGCTGTCGCCGCCTCTCCCGCCTCAGCCCGCGCCTCCTCTCGCCGCTGCCGGGCGGTCTCGTAATCGTTATTCTTGCCTCTTAGGCCTTCCACCTGCTATGCAGAAAGTTATGTTCAAGGGACTTCTACCAGAGGAGAAAACGTTGCGGGAAATCAAAGTAACAAATGGAGCGAAAATAATGGTTGTTGGCTCTACTATCAATGATGTTTTAGCAGTAAATACACCCAAAGAAGCTGCTCAACAGGAGGTCAAAGCTGAAGAGAATAAAAAGGAGCCGCTTTGCAGACAAAAGGTTATTGATAATCTCAATAATTCCTGGCATGGGGGAGCTGTAGGATTTACGTGGTTCTCTTGTAATACTCTGCAGCCGCCTTTGGGTCCTGTTCCTCCTCAAAGCAGGCTGGGGTTTCTTTTATCACAGCTAAGCGATGGACGGGCTCTGTGCAGAGGAGTTCTAGCAGCAGAAAAATGTTTAGTCTAGCGGAGGCTGGGGCCTTGCAAGATACTGCTGGTGCTAGATACAGCCTAGCAGTTCAGACAAGTAATGGTAAATAATAGAAATAGTTCATGGTTATTAGCTCAACCGCAGTTAATTTTGTCTGAAAACTAACCGATTTTTGTTGGTATAAAAGAATTTGATCTCCAAAAGCTGCCTTTAAAACAAACACCAAGAGAGCAGTTCCTTCAGCTGTCCCAGCACTGAAGGGAATGTGGATGTTGAATATTCCTCTCGCATCTTGAAGTGCTGCCTGCGAATAGGGAGTGAAGTGCAGTGCAGTGAAGTCGGTTTGGTGGTGGTGGTGCTGCGGTGTAGTGGGGCTGATAAAGGGTTTTCAACTGAAGGTATTACTGGCCCCGTACCTTCCTCAAAATAAATTTGATTTAAAATTAAATAGTGCATCATTGAACTGCAACCTTTATGAAACATGCTTTTGTTTTTCTATAATTTATCATAGCTCACGTTCACTGTAAGTTCCATCATTGTTTAAAGGTACTCGGCAACTTACAAGCTGTGAGCATGGTTTTCTTAGTTACTACTGCTCTAATCTGTTCTGGTTTGTTGCTGTGTTGCGGTATGTTGCACTGTCAAATGTGGAGGGTTTTCTGCCGTTCACTGGATATAACACTGGACTGTTAAAACTGTCTTGCCAAATGCCAACTATGTGATTCAGCATGTACAATATTAAAGTGGGGCTTGGGATTTAAAATTTTTCTTTAATAGACATATATTTATGTATATTGTAGAAGGGATGTTACCCTTTGCCTTATATTGGGGTTTTAGTCATTTGTATAATTTCTTTAGGCTGTTGTAAAAAGTGCTCGGTTAACTTTGAAAATTAACCATTTCCCGTGTGATAAATGACTGGGAATAGTCCTTAACTGTCTGTTAGTGCTACTGGGATACAGTCAAAGGTGCAGCTGGAAGTAAATTGAAAAGCTCTGTTGCATTTCTGTAAATTCTAATTTCTGTTTTTATATTGTAGCAACACAGAAAAGTACTGGATAAAGGAAAACCTGATGATGTGATGCCTTCTGTTAAAGGTGTTCAGGTAAGTAAACAAGTACTTGAGACGTTGTCGTAATCAGGAGAGAGAGACTTTTTTGTTGTTTGAGACCTTTCTTTGCTGGTTCAATCGTTCTTTGCTATCTTAGCAGAAAACTGGAAAGATGGATCATCCTTATATTTAAAAAGTTAAGAGAATATAGCTTTTCCTGTTAAAGTCCTTCACCGTGACTTACTATGTTGCCTCTTTGTAGGAGCGCCTGCCAACAGTGCCGTTATCTGGCATGTACAACAAGTCGGGGGGGAAAGTAAGATTGACCTTTAAACTTGAGCAAGACCAGCTATGGATTGGTACAAAAGGTGAGCAACTCTAAAACTCTGAGATGAATAATTGATAATTGGGCTACAAGTGAATTGTGTGACCTAGAAATAGCTTCTGGTGTGACTAAATTGTGTTTAGGGAATAGTGTTGGTATTGTAATACTTCAAAACTAAGTTTTGCTTCCTCTTCTCAAATGCCATTCTCCCAGATCATTGAATGTTACTGGATATTTTACTTCTGTTCTTGAAAAACTTGAGTTCAGTTGTGCCTGTAGACTAGTGTTCCAATCTGCTATTCATAGCTGCAAATGTAAATTATATTTGGCATTTCTAGCATATCTCAAAAGCACTTCATAAACATTGGTTTGCTGCCAACATCGCATAGAGGCTCAATGACTTGGCTGAGACTCAAAACGGAATCTTAGGACTGGGATTAAAACTAGGAGTGCTGGCATCTCTGTCATTATCTGTCCTTCCGACCAAAATTAGTTGCGTGTCTTGTTTCAGTGATGTACAACTGCAGAAACTATGGCATGTGTTGCAGTGCAGAGGAATCAGTTTACCGTCTTGAGTGGTGCCAGAAGGAGCTGAAAGCGCTGTGGTGATAACGTGCATTGCTGAGGACGTCTCAGATAACCCCTTGCCTCCAAAGGAAACTGTGTTCCTTTAGTTTGACCAAGATGGGACAATATTATAATGATGAGCAAGAGGAATAGAAGTGCTTGCTCACTGTCCCAGTAAAGTAACCTAATTGGATGGTAATATTAGCTTTGGATGGCACCTCCAGCTGCTATGTTATTTCCAAAGTAAGCAGAAATCTCAAAAGTTTTTGACCTTTCCTTTGTAGGACTTGTAGACTTGACTGTGAAGATTTTTCTGGCTTTAAAACCTCTATCAGTACCAGTTGCAGTGATTTTTCTCCTGGGCTAAGTGATGGAGCCAAGACATTGTTCTTTTTCCTCTGTAGGTTAGGCAGCCAGATCTTTTTGTTATTGATAACGTGTTCGAAATACATGATTAGTATTCAGGTAATTAATCCTCTTCCTTCACCTTCTAGATGAGTTTCAAGTTTAGTATTTCTGAAGTGTTCTAGATTAGTGTTTCGTAAGCTGTGAAATTTGATTCTTCTTGTAGTCACCTGTCTTTCATGTAACCTGTTTCCCTACTTCTCAAAATTAGCAGCGGCTTGCTTCCTCTAGGGAATGTTTGTAATTGCTGGCTGTTGTTGGGAAAAACTCCTTCCTGCTCTGAGAAATTCATGGCAGATACCAGCGCAAGAGCTAGAATAAAACCTACTGGGTGTTAGCGCAGGTTTTTGCTTGCTAGTCCTGGAAGGTTGAAACTGATTCTTTCCACACACAGCTTCCCTGTGCTTCACAGATCACTTGGTATGTTTTTGTAATCTAAGGTTTGGTTACAGGTAGATGTTTCTCAGTTGCTCTGTGTCATTTTCATAGAGGTGGTGATAATATGGATCTGTCTGTGGCTGAGATATTGTGAAGAGTAATTGATTTGCAGGATGCTAAATGAGTAAAAAGTAAGATTTTACTCAATGATTGAATGTTGTGAGTCTGGAATGGTTTGGAGTCAGGTTAGTTACAGCACTGAGAATATTTGTCTTTACTAAGATTATCTCCCTGTGTGCTGTTTTTAGATAGGTGGGTTTTTTCTGGGTCACACAAATTAGGTATTTCCAAGGAACTCGTGGTTCTGTTTCTCCTTTGTAGAGTGTTTATGGTTTTCGCTGTCTTATAGCCGAGAATATAATTTTAGGCTGGAACTGAAAGGAAGGATCTTGGAGTTAAGTTTTCAGAAAGAAGTGAGGACAGAACTGAGACAGAAAAAGTCTGCCCTGAACCATATAGTTTGTCATTCTTGTTGGTTACCTCTGGCTGGCTGACAATAGTCTGTTGTGTAATTGTAGTAATCTTTTTTTTTTGTTTGTTTCTCTTTTTGTTTCTTTCCCTGTTTTCTTATTAACATTTCCTTCCCTGGGCTTTTAGAGTAATAGTTGAACACTGCCTCAGGATAAAACCAGGACTAGGCTTTCGAAGAATTAGTTAGCCTATCTTTCAGCTTTTTCAGCCTTGTCATTTCTGTAGAGCTTAATGTAATCCTCAGTAGTTAGTCTGAATGTTCTTACACGTGGACCAGCTTTCACTACGGTGGGTGAGTAATCCCGCTGGTCTGACTGGAGTTCCTATGGGGAAACATCGGATAAAGCCAGGGTTTTCTCCTCACTGAATTTATTCCTGAATCGGGTACACTGAGTACTTAATGTGATGCGGAGACATAAAATGTGAGGAACTGTGTGATCCAGTTTTGGATTCCTTTAAATTATTAGAGTGCCAGCTGTGGGGTATGTGGTAACATGGAAGACGGGCTTCTCAGCAGCAGGTATCCAAACTTTACCCAGTGAGGAGACTGCTGATATGAGGAGCTTTTGGAAGTAATGGAGGTGGTATTTGAAATTAATATGAAATACTGCTTCCTCATGTATCAGAAATAATGCTTTGATCAATTTTAATGTAGAGAGAACAGAAAAGTTACCCATGGGGTCCATTAAAAATGTGGTGAGTGAACCTATTGAAGGACATGAGGATTATCACATGATGGTAAGTAATGTCTCTAATTATATCAGCCTAATTACTTCATGCCAATACACAGAAATAAGGCTTTCAAAACATAGCAAGCCAGAGACCGATAGTAATACCAGCCTTGTGTTGTGGAAGATGGGAATGTGGACATGGTCTGCTGTGTAGATGTCTTGGGTGGCATACTGAGTATCTGCTACTTTGTGGAAATCTGGGCTGATTTCATGTAAACATTAAGTGCTTAAGCGTGATTTCACATCCTCTGTCTTGTGACAGCGATAAAACAGTAAAAATACTCACAGTATAGTTCATGATTTCTTAATGTTAGTGATACTTCCCTATATCTAGTTTAATTTCTAGTTTCCATTGTATTTATATAAATAACAGGCCTTGCTGGAGGTTTAAAAAAAAGTAGCGATTCGATGCTGTAATATTTTTTCCCCATATGTAATTTCCTGAAAAACTGGTATTTGTCTAGAAAAGTAACACATTTAAGAGAGCTGTGCTAATGCTACTGAATTTTTGGCTGTTTCTTTTAATCTGTGGGTTTTTCTGAGGTCTTGCTTTCCGAAGACTAAAAGTAACTAACTTTTAATGTTGAAGTAAGTTCCTTTTATATAAGTCTGTTTCCTTCTTTAGGGGAATAAAGGGGAAATGTTATACCTTAAAATTATTGTCTGCAGGAGGGTGCTGACCTAGTCTTTGTCCAAATACTTGATTTTTGATCACCCATGTAAGAAAATGTCCTCTTCATAACATGATACAATAAACTCTTATCCTAAAGTAAGGATAGAGGTTATTGGCATGCCATGGTGCTCCTCTCCTATTTATACTGACAAAAGTTGAGAATAGAACATTATGTCTAAATATAAAATTCTATGAAATGTTATGACTATGAAAACATGGTCATTGTCTTAGTTCCTGTTTGGCTTCTCAACTCTGTGCATGCTGCTCATTTCTTTAGAGACTTTGAGTTACACTTCAGATTCTGTCTTTCAGAATAATTTCCTCATGTTCTTGAAACTGGCCAAGAGTTTTCGTTGCTGCTATGATATCGTAAAAGGAAAGGGCCCATCATTTTAATTGATACTTTGCAGTTCTTGTTTCTCCGAGGAATGCTTTTCTCATTGCTTACCAAATATATGTAGTATGCACTAAGTGTTTGAAGGAGGCAGTAGGTATAACAGACTTGTCTGATTTTTGTAGTGGATAAGCTGTATCTGTCCACTGGTATAAGCTGTTCTGTTTCCCATTTGTAAATGTTGTCATTTTTAACTTTGCAGGCATTTCAGCTGGGCCCAACAGAAGCATCTTACTACTGGGTCTATTGGGTACCAACTCAATATGTTGATGCAATCAAAGACACGGTGCTGGGAAAGTGGCAGTATTTTTGAAAGCACGCTCACCTCTGGCACAGGAAAATGACACAAAGCTAAGGACACTGCTGGGAGAGGCCTCCAACATCCCTGGATGTGATAGTCCTGGAACTTATTAATAAAATATGATAAACGAGGCATTGATGGAAGCCAGAGGTGATGTTCTTTCACCATTAGTTTACTTTTAACTTAAAAAAATTTCACCATCCCTTTTCTGCAGTCAGCTTCAACCATATTTAAAGCAAATACAATGGAAATCAATAAATCTTAATTCACAAAATATTGTGTGTAATACACTTAAATCTGCTGAGAGTTGATCTTCCAATTTAGTTTTAAAAAGAAAATATTACAATGTATTATTGAGGATTTTTTACATGGTTTGAACAAAAACAAATATTTTCATAATCTTTCAGTTACAAGCGTTAGATTTAATTTAGTTACTTGGTTGTGACTGAGAATTTCAGAAACAGTTTTTTAAAAATAAACTTTAAACCATATGCAAAATTGATGTTTAGTAAGCCATATTCTGCTGGCCCTTTTATTTCAGGTTTGAATCTTTGGTAGCAAAACTCTTTTTTTTTTTTTTTTTCTTTTAATATTTTTTTAACCCAAAGATGCCCTGCTTTGTTGTTTTGTTTTTTCTCTCTCTTTTTTTTTTTTTTTTTTCCTTCAATACTAGAAGCTCTGGGTTGGTTCTCTGTGTAGCATGTTTGGAGCAGACGAATACCACTGTGGATGTTTTGTAATCGCAATGACCCAGCGCTGCTTACTGTCCCCTTTCATGCCATGTTAGTTGTTCCCCTCCCACCTGCATACCTCTCTGGTCCTGTTCTGCCTCCCGCCCTGGGGGTGCTACATTTTTCAGAGCATTTTCTTCATCGTGCATGTTGCAGTCCAGAATCATTTTGCAGCTGTTGCGATGACACTTACCTGTTTGACTGGAAAAAAAAAACCAACAAAAAACCAAAAAAACCAACCCTCTAGAGTGCACTGCATAATGCTGTCTGGCATGAGCGGGGTGAAGCAGTGATGCAGATCTTGCAAAGGGAGTGAACCAAAGAGACCTTCCTGCCTTGTTTGGGGGTGGGGGGAGCAGGGAAGAGGGAAGCTCGGATGCCGCTTTGGATCCTAAAATAACGGCAGTAGTCTTTTGTGACCTGTATTTAAAAATTTGTAGTTCTCTTATTCAGTGAATCTTACCAAATTTAGGATATCTGTCCAGCAACTGATCTTTTGAAATTTAAATCACCTTTCAGCTTTTCTCTTGCTCAAGTTTACAGGAAGTTCTTGCATCTCGTCCTGTCTGAAATAATGCTCCTTGCCTTTGGTTTGTGATGTTCTGCGTGTCATCTCAGCAATTCACGTGCCATTTATCTCAGGTTTTCTGAATGGACCTTTCAGTCCTGAAAAGGTGCACACCCTTAACAGATTGTATTGTGCAGTCAGACTGAATCAGTCTTGCTCTGTGTTAAACCTGGATCTAACAGATTGTTGGTTTTTGGTTTGTTTGGGTTTTTTTAACACTGTAGGCTTGATATTGCTCAATGTAAGTAGCTCAACATTTTGTGAAACTCATGGAGAAATAGCCTTGTAGGAATAGCTGATCTTAATATATTCCATGTCCATTTTTCACTCTCCTTGAAACAGCCCAGTTGAAACTCAGCAGGTGCAAATTCCCAAATGAGTATTTATTTTTATTTTAGAGACTGGGAAAAGCGTTCACTTTATGGTATAAGATTACATATTTACCCGTAGACTCTAGATAGCAACATAAGCAGCTTTTGCTTTGTATTTTCAGTGAGAACATTCATGCGATACGAATTTTAAAGGTGTTTCATATCCTACTTACAAACTACCAATGTGCTTGTTACTCTTGTAGCTTGAGGTATTTCCTTTCTGTGTACAAGCCACCAGCAGTGTGTCTTGACATAAATGCATTGAGACAGGAGCTCTTCCTGCAGCGGTGCTGTGTCAGCTCCCTGGAACAGCCCCCTCCTGACGCTCGGAGCGAGTGCAGGTAGTGGATTTGGCATTAGTTAATTGGAGATAACATTACAACTTAAGTGCAGCTGTCACACTTCTTATTACCTCGTTGCCAATCCTGGTGTTAAGGCTTAAACTTAAAATTTAGTACCTGGCAGACGGTGTACGCGCTACAGTATAATGAAAATGGGTGACATTAGCTTTTTCTGGCGCTTGGGGTTACCTTAGCACTTGCTGTCTTGTTGGTTCTGTGATTATCAGCTCCCAATTGGTACTTGACTTGCTTGGACCTGTCTGTACATCCATTCATACTCCATTTTCCTTTCCCATTCTTTCGTTTGCTTGGTCCTTGAGAAGACATGTAGCTTAGTTCCAGCTCCTCCCCAGAGCTCCTGTGGCTTCTGTGCTCGATGCAGCGACCCGGGTGAGTACGCTCTGCTGCTAGTGCCGCGGGAGGGCAGGTACCCGATCTATCGCTGCCGAGGCAAGAGGGGCACCTTGGGCATGGGGCACAGGGCAGCCTTGAACGTTCCTGTCTGCTCCTTTGCCAAGGGTACGATTATTCTGCATCCTGTGCCAGGTACAATCAATCATCTCAAAAGAAAATGAATATAAAAACCATTGGTTACAAAGCAATTTTAAACAGGGAGAAGAAAATACTATAAGCTAAGAAAAATGTGATCCTATTTAGGTGCTGCTTTTCAAGTTGCATTTGATTTGAAAAAGGAAATTGTTTCACCTTTTTGTTCTATGTGCAAAGTTTGAATTAAAATACAGGAAAGTGATACTTACATAAAATGCTTTAACTGGCTATAATATCTTAGGTTTCTTGGGAGTTCTTTGAAATGAACATTCCAATCGAACTTAGCAACACTGCTTTTAAGATCCTTTCTCTTTTGGAACAATGTGAAGCTTTATCTTCTGGTATATACCGATTTTTCCAAGGCAATTATTGACATTAACTAATGATCATTAACATCTAAGAAAACACCATCTCTCCAGTTCAGTAGTGTCACAGCTTGCCTATCCGGGGAGCTATTTGCTAGCCTCTCTCTTGACTTTGGATTTTACTCTGATATCTGTGATTGTCTCCAGGGCAGATTCAGCATAACAAATGGTCCTGTGGAGGAATTTGGCAAGTAGTCCTCAGTAAGACACAAGTGTTGTGTGTAAAGTGCAAATATAATCAGTATTTTGAGTTGGCTGATAAAGATGTTTTCAGATCCAACATATAATCTTCCGTAGGAAGTTTATGGTAATACCTGGTGATTCTTGTGCAAAAGTTTATTTCAGTTAAATTACAATTCAGTGATCTCCTTTCAATGGAGGTGGATTCCGTATTGTATATATGTGTAATTCCCCATGAACATTTTGGGGTACGATTCCTTGTGAAGTTGTATTGAGTGCTTTGCTGGATTTACTAATTGGGGATTAAAGCATCCGTAACGCAAACGTGGCTTTCCACAGAACAAAGCCAGTGTTTCCCACGCCGCGCTGGCAGCTGCTCCCAACACCCGGGCAGCGTCTTCCTCCTCGCTGCCGTCCTCTCAGGGGGAAGTCCTGCTGCGGTCCCTGAGCTCTCCGTATGCCGTTTGATGGCATTGAGACTTGAGGCTCACCTGTATGGCATTCCTTTCCTTTCTCTGTGCCCAGCACTGTGGGTTCTTCTGTCCTTGTCCCGAGTTGAGTATTCCTTCCTTCTCTGTGCATCGTGAGCGTAAACAGTTCCTGGATTAGTATTGCATTAGGAATGCAAAAGTATATCACTAAACCTCGTTTGGGTTTGGACAGAGACTGTATCTTGCAGGAAAATCTTGTATTGCAAGTGTTTCATATCAAGTTTAAGACTAAAGTAAATCATTAATTTCCATTAATGACACTGTTTGGTGAGAAATGTGTAACAAAAATAAGGGAGTTATGATGATGAAAGAGGAAAAAGTGATCTGAATTCACAGAACTAGATAAGAAGCTGTTAACACGCAATACTATAACTGGTATCACGCACACAGCCTGCTCAGTTTTGTACTTGGTGCAGTTTGTATCTGTTGCTTCTTCATACTTTAAGGGCCAAAGAGAAACAACTCCCTTGCAATGACACTGTCAAGGTGCCATGTTGTGGCGGTCTGTTCCGTGCTCTCCCCTTCCCGACCGCAGTGTTCCCTTACAACCGGTGGTGATGCAGCTGTGCGGGCACAGGCGCAGCGTGTGCTCCCTGCTCCGGGTGCTCGCTGTGCCAACTCAGCGGAGCAAGGTTTGTTTCCAAACTTTCCTTCTTTTGTTTACTTTTTCTTTCTCTGTAACTTGATTTTTTTTTTCCAATGGAGCTGTTTTCATTTTCAGTTTTGTACTCCAGCCTTTCACCACCTGTTAGGATTAGCTTGTTAGCATCTTGTTTTGTTAATTAATGTCCTTGTCACTGGGGTGGGGAGGGAGGAGAGGGACCAGGAGAGCTTGTAGCAAGTCTTGTATGAAACATATGGCTGTTTCACCTTCTAGCCAAGGATTCGCTTATCTGTGGCTCATGGAAGTTCACTATGTCTTACCGTATTCTAAGCAATTCATTCTTTGGTTTTATATTAAAAAAAAAAAAACTTAGATGTTTGTGTCCACTGCAGATTTATTTTAAATGGAATATGTAAGTACCATGTATTACGGTATTTTTAAATAATCTATTGCCTATTTCAGGGGAGGGGGAGATGACAAATATTTAGTCTTAGATTTGCACTGCTGGATTTTTTTAAGTGTAACCTTGACTGGTTATCCTATTGTTTTATTCTGTAAGATTAGTCTTACGAATTAAAGTTTGATAATTAAGTATTTCTGCCTTTGAGTGTTTCAACATTCTGTAGCAATGGTTTGTAGTTAGTTTCTTTGTAGAAAGCTGGATGCAAGCGGAAATCCATGGGAACCCATACTCGTTGTCACGTCTGATGCCATCGGCACCTTTCTCCCAGGGCGGGGATTTGGGTATACTGCTGCCATGTATCACTCCATACAAAAAGGCTGTGAATTACAGGAAAATTATTCTTTAGCTCCCTGTCCAAAACCAGGATTTTACTATCTTTTTGAACTGTACATGTCCTTGTCGTGCTGAGCATGCTCTCTGTAAGTTATATGTGTAGGCAGCTTGTTGCGACGTTAGAAGTTGCGCTTCTGCGTAACAGCCCGCACCAAGCAGGTGGTCAGGAGCAGCCTGCCGTACCGGGGCTGACTGCGGACGCGGCTTTTTCACGCTTAGCAGATGCTGCTCGTGTTTGCTACTGGCTTTAGGAACTTTCTCTACCCCACCCATTAAAGAAAAAAAAGAGCTGAGGCAGTTCAATAGTGTTATGACTGAAATAAAGTTCAAAATATGTGAGATACAGTTCACCTGATGTGTAGAATTGACAAGTTCTCGGTCAGTTCAGTATCTAGGTTTGCCCTAACTGCAAGGGGCAGTAACTCCTGCGGGTGGGGGAGTTGAATCCTGCTGAAAATCCCTTTCAACTCGTTTGTCTTTTTGGAAGGAGCTCTTTTATAAGCACCTGTGTCCTGCTCTTTCTTGAAATGAATCTAAAGATTATTTCAAGTGTCCGGGAAGAGCCCTCCCCTTTCCCGCACCACCGGGTGCCGCAGAGGGGCTGCCAGGAGCGGGGGCCGGGCCGGGGTCAGCAGGCGGTGCGGGGAAAGGGGGGTGGGGGGGGCCTTGCGCTTTGTCCCGCGGTACCAGCGAGAGGATTTTTTTTTCCCCAGAATGGTGTTAAAACCACTGGGATGGGGACGGTGCCCTCGAGTGCGCGGGAACGGGGCGGGGGGGGGGGGATGCTAAACCCGAGATTGCGGGTCCTTGTGTTCGTGCAAACGGGTCGGGAAACCGACGGGGGGCACCGGGGTGTCTGGGGGCTCAGTCTGCGACCTCCCGCTGCCGCTGAACGCCGCCGCCGCTCTGCCGGGGGCGGGTACCGGGGGGGGGGGGGGGGGGGCGGCGGCGGGCCCGGCCGGGGGGGGGGGGGGGCCGGAAACGGCATCCTGGATCCGCCCCGGCCCCGCTGACTCACGGTGCGGCGATAAGCGCGGCCCGGCCCGGCCCTGCGCGTCGCGGCCCCGGCATGTCCGGGACATGGGCGGCCCCGCCGCGCCGCTGCGCCCGGGGCTGCTCCGGGGGCTGCTGCTGCTGCTGCCGCTGGTCCCGCCGCCCCCGGCACAGGTACGGCCGCGCCACGGCCCGCGGGTGGGAGCGGGTGCGTGGGAGTGTGACAGTGTCCGCGGGTGGGAGCGCGGGTGCCAGCGCTTTGCGAGTGGGAGAGTGCGGGTGCCTGTGCGTGACTGTGTGTCCCGCGGGTGGGAGCGTGGGGGGGTACCGGCGCAAGTGAGTACGTGTCCCTTGGGTGTGACGCTCGGGAGCAAGCACTGTGTGAGCGTGCAAACACAAGCGAGTGTGCAAGCACTGTGCTCCGCTGCACGCGTGAGCGTCCCTCCTCGCGAGTGTGCGGGTGTGAGTGGGTGGGCAGGCAGGCACAGCCCCTGCGTGTGCCTGAGACTCGTGGGCGTGAGTGCGTGGCGACGCAGGCAGGAGCGTCCTGCTTGTGATGGCCGGCGAGTCCAGGGCTTGAGCACCCACATCAAGAGTGCGTGGGTGCGCAGGGTCCGGCACCCTGAAGAAGAGCGTGGTTTGTGGGGTGGAGGGGCTGCGATGTCTGCGGGGTCAGGGTGGTTGCCTGTGGGGGTGCCACGGCCGTACGTTGCTGGTATTGGCAGGTGTGTGATGGAGACCTGCGCTGCTCGCGCCAGGTGAGGGGCCACACGTAGCGCCCAGGGCAGAGGTTGTTCACCTCTGCTTGGAAAATCATCTCCACCCCTGGGCCTGGCTGGGGCTGAGAGCAGAGTCTCTTTCCCTGGGAGCCCTCGGCCCTTTCCTGCCCGCTCCTGCCCGCAGAGCTGCTGTCTGGCAGGGAGATACCCCTCAGGAGCTGGATGGCAGCTTCTGCTGCCGGTGGCATTTCAAGCAGAGAGGGTAGCATGCCCGGGTGGCTTGGGCAGATGTCGGTAGCGCTGCTCCAGCAAAGGAAGCGGTGGCTGCTGGCGCCGTGTTTCTGTCTGTGCCCGGCTGTCTCCTTCTATCGCTGGGGGAACGAGTGTGCCCCGAGCCCCTGGCAGAACTCTGGCCCTGGCGGCATCGCTGCAGACTCCAGGCTGGTGTGGTGGGAGCCTCGGAAAAGCACGGGTCCTGCGGGCATCCCATGGGAACAGCAGCTCTGCTTCCGGGCTAGGGCTGGCCAGAACGACTGCTGGGGCAGCTGGAGCTGGGAGTGGAGGGGAGGGTGGCAGGTCCCAGGTGCCCAGTGCTCCCAGTTCTGCCCATGGTGTGCAGAGAGCAGGCTGGGCAGCCTGGCCTTTGTTCGATTGCCCTGTCACCAAAAAAACAGTAGTTGCAGAAGAGATGGAAGAAACTGCAAAACATTGGGGGGGAGGGAAAAGCAGAGCCCGTGAGCACGGAGCCCACTATAGCTCTGACAGCTGTGAGGGCTCGTCGGTCTCGGTTCTGTTTCCATCGTGCAGGTGGCCATGCCACAAGAGCTCCATGTCTGCTGGCCTGGCTTGTCGTCACGGCCTGTCCCTCGCAGCCATTCGCAGCCTGGCTGCGTGGTGCTGGAGAAATGGTGGCGAGGAGCAGTCGCTCTTCTCTGCCTGCCCCACCGCATCCTCTGGACAAAGCGAGAGCTGGGAAACTCGCTCTGACCTCACTTAAAAATTAAGCAAGAAGAAGGGCAAATAATAGAATTGGGCTCGAAGCAGAGGGGTGGTAGTGAGGTGTGTTGGGAGGGAGCTGGTGTGTGGTCCTGGCAGGGGGTACAGCTGGAAAGCAGGTGGGGGGCGGCGTGCTGGGCCCAAGGGATGTCCTTTGGCCACCCTGCACGAGTGACCGGGGCAGCAGCTTGCTCGATTGGCTTCTGCATCACAGCCAGCGGGGAGCCCGAGTGCTGCTCTGGCTCCGTGGCATCGGGGATGGCCACACCGACCCTGCCTCTGCCTGAAGGCGTTTGGGTCCCCGTGCTGTTTGCCGATCCCTGTTTGCTGTGGGGGTGAGGCTGGCGTGTGTACCAGCCTGTGGTGGCTGAGCTGGCGCTTGCTGTACGGACGCTGTACACGGAAGCAGCAGCTCCACTTCCCAGCGTGAATTTACAATTACTCCCTCAACATCAGGGTAGCTGAAATCTGTAGCTTTGAAGGTCTAGGTGAGCATTAATTGCATTTCTGGCATGAAAAGTCACCCAACTCGTTTGTTTCTGGAAGGAGCCGGTAGTTGGGCTGTTTGTGTCACCTTTAGAAATGCACCCGGGAGTCGTGGCTGGGAAGAGCAGCTCATCCCCGCCGGCAGGACAGCTGGCTCCAGGGGACAGGAGGGGAAAGGCTGTGCCTGCCCCGGGACTGCACGGGTGGGACGTGACCTGTGCTGCAGGAGCCAGGGACCGCTGGAACCGCACGCTGCCGGTGATGCCGCTCACTGCGAGCGTGGCAACCTTAGTGCCAGGGCTTAATGCCGCGGGTTTATAAAACACAGCACCTCCAAACAGCCATTAGCCGATGTGATTCTGCGGGTGTCCTCTGCGGGTGGAGCTGGACGAACAAGCAGATTTTAAATACTGGTGCAAGAAATTATTTTCCCTCCCAGTCTTGCCTCACTGGGAATGAGAAGGGACCTTGAGGTTCTTCCCCGCAGTCTGCTGCAGCAGTGTGCTGGGTGCAGGGGGGCTGCTGAGCTGCCTGAGATGGCCGGGGCACGGGGCTTGCCCCCAGGTCTGGCCCTGCTCTCTGAGAACAGCGTTTCTGTCCATAGTGCCTCAAAGGTGGTGCTGTGACTGTCCCAGAAACGCTGCTTTTCATATCCACTCTGGATGGAAACCTTCACGCAGTGAGTAAGAGCACAGGTGACATCAAGTGGACCCTGAAGGATGGTGAGTAGCAACCCGGGGGGGTGCTTGCTCACAGCTTGGCTCCCTGGGCTTGCTGCTAGCGGGGGGTCGGGGATACACCCCCCAGCTTGGCTCTTGCTGGTCATGGTCTGGGCCAGCAGTTCCTCCAGCCCTGGGGTACGCTGCCAGCTGCAGCTCCAGCCCCAGGCATGGAGGAGAGCGTCTGGGGGGGGCCAGACCCCCGCTGCTGGCAGTGCTTATTCTGGGTCTGAAATGCAAATAGGCTGCAGACCCGGGCATAGAAGTGCCTGACTGCGCTTGGTAAACACTGCCACGTTGTCCCCGCTCGCAGGGAGAGGCCGCTGACGTCTGCGTTTCGCTCTCTTTTTCAGATCCTATTCTGCAGGTGCCGGTTTATGTGGCAGAGTGAGTGTCACCCCCCCCGCGGGCAGAGTCAGGGCAGGCAGCCTGCGGGCTGTGCAGGAAGGAGCCTTTCGGAGGTCCACGACTGCCCTGATGAACCAACAGATTCACAGCAAGAGAGGGGAACCTCGGAGAAATCAACCTCCCAGCCCACGACATAGCGTTGCCTTAAACCTGCCCTTTGTGCTAGCACTGCGTGCGTGATGAGGAGGAATAGCTGCTCCCTGCTGCTGAATTGTAGCCTTTCTACAGACAGCCCAGAACCTCTCAGCACCACCATGCACAAAAGCATAGAAGAGAAGTTGAGAAAAATCCACCTGAAAGTGCAGGAGGAAGGCAGGACAGCAGAGAGCTCCCCTGGGGCGGGCAGGGCACCGAGCCAGCACGGCTGGTAGGTGCAGGGTGGCTGTATGGAGTTACGGTGCTGACCCAGAGCGGCAGTTCATCCCCTACCAAATCCAGTGCTGGAGGTTTCCAGGAAAGGTCAAGCCCCAGAGTGAATCAGCCTGGAGCAAACTGCTGAAGGGGTTTCTTTAGTGCAGCTCCTCTTTAGTCCTTGGCGTGTGCCCAGGGCAGGAGGCAGCTCACATTTCATCCTCCTTTCTCCTCCTCTCCAGACCAGCATTCCTTCCAGACCCCAACGATGGCAGCCTGTATATCCTGGGAGGAAAAAACAAAGAAGGCTTGATGGTCAGTGGGGCTGTGGGACTGCATGCATCCCGCCTGCCTGCACCCTGGGGGTTCACCGGGCTGGGGGACAGGGGGGACCTGCTGGACAGGGCGAGCGTGGGGCCTTCGGTTGCTCCAGCTTGTCCTTGGCACCTGGAAGATGTCAGCCGAGTGGGTGTGGGGCAAATACAGCTGGGACCCTTTCCTTCCCCACCACTCCGTCCTGCTTTGGGGTTGAGCAGTGAAGGCGGGAGAGGAGAAGGGGACTGTCCCAGGGACCTCTCCTTCCCACCCTGCTTCTGAAGGCAGGAAGGCTGCTGCTCAGGGAGGCATTTCTCTGGTCCCGCATCCACACTGCTGTCTGTGTTGCAGAAGCTCCCGTTCACCATCCCAGAGCTGGTCCAGTCCTCGCCATGCCGCAGTTCGGACGGCGTGCTCTACACCGGTATGCAGGGACCAGCCGCTCCGCTGGACCCGGGGCCAGGGAGGAGGAGAGGCTGAGGGGAGACCTCCCGGGAACGTGTCCATGGAGGAGAGACAGGAGGAAACCTTGGGGATGGACAGCAGGACTGCAGAGACTTACAAAAAATATATTTTTATTCTCAGGGAAGAAGCAGGACACCTGGTTCATCGTGGACCCCAAGTCAGGAGAGAAGCAGACCACTCTCTCAACAGAGGCCTGGGATGGTCTGTGCCCATCAAGTCCCCTCCTCTACATCGGCCGTACCCGTAAGCCAGTCCTGCTCACCGTTTGTCCATCTAGTCCCAGGAACGGGGTGCTGGGCAGTGACCTCGAGCCCCGCTCTCATCCCCAGAGTATGTCATCACCATGTATGACACCAAGTCACGGGAGCTGCGCTGGAACGCCACCTTCTCGGACTACTCGGCACCACTCTGCGAGGAGTCCTACCACTACAGTGAGTGGCTGCCGCACACATGGGAGCCACGGGAGCCAGCTCCCCCAGCGCCCTGCTCGCGGCGGGACCCCTGGCTCTGCGGGCACCCTGAGGAGATGCTGCCATGGCCGGTGGGTTCTGGCCGTGCCGATTGCTGGGGAGAACGGCTGCCGTGCCAGCCACGGCTCTCAGCAGCAGGCAGCAGCCCACGGCCTGTGACAGGACTGAGGGGGGCAGAGGGGGGACAAAGCCCTGCAGCCAGCACCGCTGCATCGCCCCCTCCCTCTGGCTCTGCCTAGAAATGGCACACTTCGCCTCGAGCGGAGACGGGCTGGTGGTGACACTGGACAAGGAGAGCGGGGAGGTCCTGTGGGCGCAGAACTATGGCTCGCCCGTGGTCGGCATCTACATGTGGCATCAGGACAGCCTCCGCCGAGTCCCCCACCTCAACCTGGCCATGGAGACCCTGCGTTACCTGACCTTCCACTCGCAGGACATCCATCTCCTCAAGTGGAGCTACCAGTCCATGAAGGATTTCACTGCCACCAAGACCCAGCTGCTGTACGTGGTTCCTGTGCTGTGGCAGCCGGTGGCATTTGTGTTGCCTCTGCTCAGCTTCCCTGACCTGTGACGGATGGGAGGCTGATGCTTGTCCCTGCCTTGCAGGCCAGCGCTCTACGTGGGGAAATATGCGGCCAGCTTCTACGCTTTGACCTCCCTGGTCCATGGCAGCGTGGCTCTGGTGGTGAGTGTCCCCGCTGGCCCCTTTCGGGGTGAGCCGCGGTGGGTGCACATCCCGGCTGCGTGGTGCTCCACGAGCTATCGGGCCCCCAGCCGCAGGGCATCACGCTGGCCAGGATCGACGGCCCCACCACAGATGATGTGACCATGAGAGAGTCAGGGGAGTGTGAGATCACGCCCAGCACCGACGTCAAGTACCCGCAGGGCAGCATCACCGCGCTCCACAACCAGTGGCTCTTAATAGGTGCGGACCCGCAAGGGGCACGGGCTTTCCCTGCGTCCTCGCCCCGGGGAGGGGCAGCCCCGGCTGCCGTTGTGTTTTGGGGTGGCAGCCCAACCCGCTTTGCTCAGCCGGGCAAACGGGAGGGAGGCTGTGACTCGCCCTCGGGGACTGTGGTGTCTCTGGCTTGGGGCAGTTGCAGCCCGTCCTTGTCCCCTCCCCAGGAGGGGCTGCCAGCCACCCCCACCCGGGGGTGGGCAGGGACCCTTTGAAGCAGGATTCACAATTAGCTGTGCTGGTGGGTGTGCCCTTGTGCGCCGAGCCCTGCGCCCAGACGCTGGGTTAATTAGCCTGCTCCGTGATTGCTGTCTCAGGTGCCATGGCAGGAGAGGCCACACTGCATTGGCATGTTTGGAAATCAGGGTGGTGTCTCGAGGTCGCGGCAGGGGAGGCACAGAGGAGCAGGGTCAGACCCCCAGTGCGTGCTGAGCGCAGGGGACCTTCCCCTCTGCCTTCCTCCGCTGACTGCTGCTGCTCCAGGTCCCCATCCCTGGGGATGGAGCTGGCAGGTTGTAGCTGTGATAGTTCTTGTGCCTCCTGTGAGAAGAGACACCCCTTCTCCAGGAGAGCCAGAGCTGTCTGGCGAGCCCACGACAGTGCTGCGGAGGTGAGGGACTGAAGCTGTGACCAGAGACCAGCTGACGGTTGTCTCTGTTTCCCTCCCGCCGCAGGGCACCACGAGCCGCCTCCTGTGGTCCACACTACAATGCTACGAGCCTTCCCGGAGAACCTGAGGAAGACAACGGAAACCATCATCCCCAGGGCTCCTCCTGCCAAGACCGTGTTCGACGATGTGAGTGGCGGAGCTCTGCTGGGTCCCACCTCTGCGCTGGGGGGAACCTCTGGCACTGCCGGGTCGCTGAAGGGTCTGGGGCTGGGCGGTGGGTCCCCAGTATGGGGTAGCACGAGGAGGGGGGTCCTGTGTGCAAGGCTGCAGTGGGGAGGGGAACCCGAGTGCCCAGCGGTCCGTCCCTCTGGTGTCACCGAGCCCCGGGCGTGTGTTGCAGTTTCTGGCCCCGAGCAGCCCGGAGGAGCCGGCTGTCCGCAGCGAGGGGCAGTTCCAGCCGGACCCTGCGCCAAAGGAGCAGGTGGAGGTCTACCCCGAGGCCGGCTTCTGGGACCTGGTGATGGCTGGCGTCGGCACGGCGCTGCTGGGCGGGGGAGTCCTGTTCCTCCTGCTCACGGTGAGTGGTGGCCAGTGGAAGAGCCTGCCGTGGAAATGTCGCTTCTGAAGGGCTTGTGGCACGAGCAGCGGCGTCGTGGCTGTGATGAGCCATGCAGCTCCCACGCTGTCTCGTACGCACTCATGGTAACAAGCCGAGGTGCGGCAGTGTTCTGCCGGCTGGGCCAGGGACAGGCGGTGCGTGCACGGCTTGTGCTGAGTCCTGCCGATGCCCCGGCTCTGCTCTGGGCGCTGGAGCTCACTGCTCCCATGGTTTGTGTTCCAGAAACTGCAGAAGCAGCATGCGGCGCAGCAGCAGCAGCTGGAGAAGCAGATTCAGCTCCTGCAGCAGCAGCAGGAGATGCTGCTCCCAAGCCGGGTCTCCGAGGAGGGTGTCCCTGCAGAGCCCAGGGAGCCGGGGCTGAGCCAGGGAAGCGCGTTGCAGCTCTCGCAGAGCTCCAGCCCCTCGGCCTGCCCGAAGGGCTTGTCTAATGGGATGGTCAGCTCAGATCCGGCTGTCCCAGCGGCTGCTGAAGGTGTGTGCAGGTGGGAATGGGCAAGGTGCGAGGGGCTGTCTGTCTGTAGGTGTTCTCACCCAAAGTGGGAGCAAAGATGCCCCAAAGATGAGGGGGCTGCACCCCAGCTGATGGGGGAGGAGATGCAAAACCTGCTGCCAGATAAGCATGGGCTACAAAAACAATTGCAAGAGTAGCAGGACCCAAAGAATGGCCAGGTGGATGAAGAACTGGATGTCCTTCCTATAGGACAGACTCATAGGTTGAAGGATGACTGTCCTCCTCTTCCTCTGCAGATGCAGAACCAGATGTGATTGTAGTTGGGAAAGTTTCTTTTAACCCCAAGGATGTGCTGGGCCATGGAGCTGGAGGAACCTTTGTCTTCAGGTGGGTGGTACCCCGGGTGCCTGCCCTCATGCTGCTCTCATTCACCTGGGAGCCACAAGTACAGCGTGAAGGCAGCTCCTTTCCTGGCTGGCGGCTGGTGGTTCGGGGGCTTCTCAGAATGGGTTGCCACCCTCCCATTCTCATGGTCTTCATCAAACCCATCTCGAGAGCTGGGCTCATGGCCTTCAGTAACCAGGTACCGGGTACGCAGGGCAGGTCTCCTCTTGCACCACCCCCCTGTGCTGCCCATCCCCTCCTGCCTGTGCCAGGCTGTCAGGCAGCTGGGCTGTGCCTGCTCCAGGCAGCTCTCAGCAGTGGCAGGTCTAGTCCCTCGTAAGGGTCCCCTGGCTCTGGCTGAGCCCCTTCCCCCAGCACTGAACACAGCATAAAGTGAGGGAAGTTATTTTCCTACAAAAAGGGGAACCCAAACCCCCAGTTTCCAGCTCACTGCAGAGATTTCTGCCTGTCCATGGCTTTGACAAGTCTTTGGGAGTCACTCCAAGGTGACCCATGCTGAGGACCCCAAGGGGCGAGTTTCCAGCATCAGCCAGAGCCTGGCTGAGCTGCCCATCTGCAGCGCTGGGCTCCACTCTGGCTGGGGAGGGCCGTGCAGGGACACCACCATTGACTCTCCGCACAGAGGACAGTTTGATGGCCGGAACGTGGCCGTGAAGCGCCTTCTGCCCGAATGTTTCCACCTCGTGGACCGCGAGGTCCAGCTGCTCCGGGAGTCGGATGAGCACCCCCACGTTGTCCGCTACTTCTGCACCGAGAAGGACAAGCAGTTCCACTACATCGCCATCGAGCTCTGCTCTGCCACGCTGCAGGAGGTGAGCCTGGTGCTGGGGGCATGGGGGCGGCTGCATGGGACTACTGCCGGGTGGCTGTCGATCGGTTCTGGACATCCCCATCTCTGTGTTTGCAGATCGGTCCCCAGGGTTCTTGTCTGTGCTCTTAGGGAGGTCCTGCAGTGCTCCTGGGGGAGCAGCGTGCTGTACATGCCCGAGGGCAGGGTTGGCAGCCAGCGGCTCCTGGTTTCAGAGCCCTCTGTGGTGTTCCTGCCTGGCCTCGGGCGTACAGCCCTGCTCCGAACCTGCTTCCCAGCAGTCAGAGGGAACAGGGGTCGGATCGGGCATGGGCAGGCTGCGAGGTACTTTGGAGAGGCAGAGCAGCCAGCAGCAGCATTGCTCCTGTGTCCGTCAAGCCCCTGCCCCTGTTCTCCTGCCAATTCGCCCTCTCAGGAGGGAGCTGGGGAGCTCCGAGCCTCCGTATCAGCCGGGGCAGTTGTTCACATGCTGGGAAGAGACTCAGCCTGGGGGAGGAGGAGCATCCTTTTAACGCTCCGTAAAGCGGGAGTGTTGCTGAAGCTGTGGAGGTCGGAGGACACAAGTGAGGGCGGTTTGCTGCAGAGGGAATAGATGCTGACTGGTAGACCTGGAAATGGCAAGCCTTGGGTACAAATGGCCTCCGCGTGGGCTTGTCTCCTTCCACCTCTGTAAGCCTAGTGAGAAGTCTCTCCCGACAAGCCTTGCCTTGTTTGCCCCAGTAACTCAGGGCTCAGTTTATCTCTTTCCACTTCTATGTTATTCCAGTACGTGGAAAGCCCCAGCTTCGATCGTCGCAGCCTGGACCCGGTGTCTCTGCTGCGTCAGACCATGTCCGGGCTGGCCCACCTCCACTCCCTCAGCATCGGTAAGAGGGCAGCGACCCGCTGCCACGCACGGGCAGGAGGGCAGCGAGTCCCGTCTTGGTCCTGTCCTCAGCCGAGGCTGTGGGGTTCAGGCAGCAGCTGGCAGGGTCAGCAGCTTGCGGGGCGGCAGGCAGAGCCCTTTTCTGCTTCAGCCCTGCCGCTGCGCTGGCAGGTGACTGCACACTCTCTCTTCCAGTCCATCGTGACCTGAAGCCCTGTAACATCCTCATCTCCGTCCCAAATCGCCACGGGCAGATCCGAGCTGTCATCTCCGACTTTGGCCTCTGCAAGAAGCTTCAGGGGGGACGACAGAGCTTCAGCCTCCGCTCCGGCATCCCTGGCACCGAGGGCTGGATCGCGCCCGAGGTGCTCCAGGAAGCCCCGAAGGAGAACCCCGTCAGTGAGCCGTGGATGCCTCCCCCCACCTAGGGTCCTCCTTGAGCCCCTCGTGACAGAGTCCCCTGTGCTGGCAGCAGCCTCGTGGCGTGCCGCTGAAATACACGATTAAGACAAAAGCTCCGAGAGCCCAAAAGCCAGCCCAGATGCAGAGCACTGGCTCTCCTCGCCAGGACTGCCCTAGTTGGTGGCTGCCCCTGCTCTCCTGACCTCGCAGAGACAGTGCATGGCTGTGCTCGGCACAGGGCATCTCAGCTGGCTGCAGTGCGTGGAAATTCGGCTTGGGGAGGTCGGAGGGGGCCGTGGCTCGCTGTGAAGGTTACGCTTCTGCTCATCTGTTTAGCCCAGGAAATCCTGTTCCTGCTGGGAGCCGGTTGCTGTACTGGCCCCTGGCAGGGCACGTACTGGTGCTGGCAACATGCTACACGTAACCTTATACTGGGGCTGGTTTGCACAGCTGGGTGAGACACCAGCAGTGCTGATGTGTCCATCTGGCTGTGAAGTCCTGAGTTCTGTCTGTGCCTCTGAAGCCCTCTTCCCTGATAAGGACCCGAATCAGTGATTCCAGAAAGCGGGGCAGGCAGGAGCCCTGGTGCGATGCGTTTTCCAGCAGCTCTGTAGCAAACGACCAAGTGTTCACATAAAATAATGGAAAAATGGGAAGGGGAAAGCTTTCCTCACCCTTTGCCGTGAGGGTCCCATCCCCCCCCCTTCATGTTTTGCAGACGTGTGCCGTGGACATCTTTTCAGCCGGCTGCGTCTTCTACTACGTGGTGTCAGGAGGGCAGCACCCGTTTGGGGACAGCTTGCGGCGACAGGCCAACATCTTGTCAGGCTCTTACCAGCTGAGCTGCCTGCAGGAAGAAGCTCACGGTGAGACCCTTCCCCACAGGCATGTCCCCATGGGAAGCCCTGAGGCAAAGGGCACAGCTCCCGGTCCTTCTTGGGAGCATTAGTTCTCTGCTGTGTTGTTTCACCTACCAGACAAGCTTGTTGCACGAGAGCTGATTGCAGCAATGATCAGCCCTGAGCCCCAGTGCCGACCCTCAGCCCCCGTGGTCCTTGTGCACCCCTTTTTCTGGAGTCAGGAGAAGCAGCTGCAGTTCTTCCAGGTGAGCGTGTGCCATCCCCCTGGGCAGTGAACGTAGGTGTGCTCTGAAAAACGAGTGCTGGAAACAGCTGCGTTTAGGTCAACGTGCTCATTTTGAGCTACTTTGGCAAGGGGTGGGGGCTCCCTGGCTTTAGGGTCAGGGCCAAACCCTCTTCGTCCCCCCTCAGCGCCAGCTCTGTTCCCTGGCACTGGATGGGGTGGCACAGGGCAAGAGCCAGCACCGTAACCACCCCCGGTCCCTGTGCTTGGGCACGCAGGACGTCAGTGACCGCGTCGAGAAGGAGCCTGTCGAGGGACCCATCGTCTCGGCCCTGGAGGCGGGGGGACGGTCAGTGGTGAGGACCAACTGGAGGATGCACATCTCCCTCCCGCTGCAGACAGGTGAGCACACGGGTGCCAGGCTCACTGCTGCAGCCTGAGCCTGCTGCCGCCTTTCACGCAGAGTCGGGCAGGGACTGGGCTCCCGGGTCCGGTGCCTTTTACTGGGCAGGAAGCACTTGCTTGTGCATAGGAGCCAAAAACTAGGGTGGGTAGATGTGTCAGCCCTTCCTTGGGAGGGCAGAGCAGAGCAGTGCCCCAGTTTGCTGCCGTGCATCACTGGGGCACGGGGTGGCACTGGCACCACGGGGGGCTGTGGCAGCCCCTCTCCCTGGCCGCATCCTGCCTCACTCAGCATCTCTCCTGCTCTCCCCAGACCTGAGGAAGTTCCGCACCTACAAGGGGGGCTCGGTGCGTGACCTCCTGCGGGCCATGAGGAACAAGGTACAGCTGCCCCAGCTCCCCCCGTCCCCGCCACCTGCCCACCCCTGCTCACCTCACCCTCCTCTCTCCTGCAGAAGCATCACTACCACGAGCTGCCGGCCGACGTCCGGGCGACCCTGGGCTCTGTCCCTGACGGCTTTGTGCAGTACTTCACCTCCCGCTTCCCCCGGCTGCTGCTGCACACGCACGGGGCCATGAGGGTCTGCGCCCACGAGCGGCTTTTCCACTCCTACTACTGCCAGGGGCCAGGAGGTGATGGCAAATGAGTGGGGACACACGCTGGGACAGCACCCACGGTGCAAGGCTGCTGCGGCCACTCCTTGCAGCGGTTGGAAGCAGTCCCAGGGCTCTCGGGAGTCCTTCTCCCCCTCCCCGGGGTGAGGTGGGGCCCCAGGACGTGGGTTACAAGCAGCATGGTCCAGAAGAGGTGAGCACAGGGTGGCACGGTGCTCTCACCTGGGCTCTCCTCAGCCCAAGAAGCACCCTCTGGGCACCCACCTTTGCAAACACTCAGACTCAGCAGCCTGAAGGCATTTGTGTCAGAGAACAAAAAAAAACCTCTGTGGTGGACATGGTGTTTGAGAAGAAAGAAGAAAACGTGTTTGGTTTTCCAGCCGGCAGAGCGACACACTGGCAGAGCGACACACTGGCAGAGTGATGCAGCCAGGCTGGCGCCAGGTCCCAGCGGGTGTTCACCGGGGATCAGTGTGCTTTGTCCTCCCGTGCCACACGCCTGGGAAAGCTGCTCTTTGAATGTGTGTCTGACATGGTTGTGACTAGGACTGTTACACCAGCCTCGACACTGGAAATGATCCTTCAGCCCCACCAAGGGCTGAGGCACAGCAGAGCAGCTTCTGGCACCCACCCCAGGGCTTGGACCTGCTTTTTGGATCAGGGCTGCCACCAACCCTGGAGGGAGGCACAGGGCCTCCAGCACCATCCCAATAACAAAATTTATAATCTCAGCTGGGCTGAGAAAAAGTTTTTCCTCCCTTTTAGTCACCAGCAGCCTGTTGTTATGCCAAGCCAGAGGTCCCCCATACCAGTCCTGCGCCCAGGAGCCCCAAGCAGTTTGTGCAGGTGTTCAGGAGCAGCTGTCTCAGGACACAAAGGCCCTTGTCCCCAGGGACCCTTCCCTCTGAACACACGCCTCTGCTGCAGGGCAGGTTTCCTAGAGGTGGTGTATTTTACAGCATCCCCCTGCCCGTGGATTTCATACAAGCCTGCCTCCACATGCAGCACCTGCTGGGCTCGTGGGCAGCCTGGGAGCCCCTAGGCACGGCTTCCTCTCTAGAACAGCAATAATTTTGTACAGTCTGATTCTTCTGTGTGCTGGGGTGTGGGATTTTGTTACACAGGTAACAAGGGGTTTGTACCTGGTCTGTTTTCAGAATACGGTATGGCCTAGAGCATTTTATACAAAATGTTATAAAAAAATAAAAACTAAAAAGCTTGTCATGCTTAAAAGTAAACTGGGTTGAGAGCACCAGTAGGTGCTGGTAGTCAGTAACGGTGGGAGAAAACCCAGCATAGCTGAAGTCTACTACAGTAGATGACTTTTCCTATTTCTATAGTCACATCTTTGAGCATCTTTCATGTAGTAGAGAGCCCAAGGAAATGGGAAATGAGAAGGCTCTAGCCTCCAGCTTAGAGCACATCTCCTGTCATACCCCCAAGGTCCCCTTTCCTGCAGCACAGCACAATCAAGCAGGCAGCATGAGCTGGTGAAGAGGACAGCTCTTGCTTGGAGGGGAAGGCAGAGGTGCTGTTCCTTCCCTCACAGCAAGCCAAAGGGAACCACAACAGGCTGGACGCTGCAGCGAACAATCTTTAATCAAGTTATGCAATATACAAAAGTTTAGGTTTCATGTACATTAGTTTCAGTATTAAAAGGCCGATTGCTCAGTCTCACCCTGGGCACGTTAAATATCTTACCTGAATTTCTACAAGAGGAAACAAAAGCCTAGAGCATCGGCACAGACATGTACAAATAACTTACATGATAGTTCTGCTCTCCCCATGCTTTGTTCTCTCAGGAGAAGGCCCAGGAGCCTCAAGACAAGAGGCTTGGTTTTTGAGTCAGGCTTTTGGCTTTGGAAAGTTAGGGGGGGAAAAAGACTATTATGCAATTAAAAAATAGACTTTCTATTAGGAGTGGGGAGCAAGAAACCTTTGGGTACCAGTCAAAGTGAACAACGTCATTCCCACAGCATCAGGGGCTTCCTTGGGGCACCTAGGCCATAGCCAGGAGCGGGAGCCCAGCTATTTGTGGAGAGGTTACAGTGCGAGCAGGGATGCTGCTAGACCTCCCCATCCACAGCTGGGACAGTTTGGCACAGGTGGTGAGTCCATCGAGAACAAGGTCTAAGCAGAGGGTTTCACACGGGCTGAGCCAGACTTTGAACTGAGGAGCTTCTCCACCATGGTGCGAGCATAGCGGAGCCGGCTGGCCAGCTCCTTACAGCACCCGTGTTCCTCGATGAGGCTCAGCTTGTAGGTGCGGAAGTCCCGTTTCTCATCTATGTATGTGACAGCAGCCATGAGAGGGCACAAGATGACTTTGGTGTGGTCCTGTGGGGAGAGAACACACCATCACCCTGAGCACTCTGCTCCTTGGGGACTGCATCTGCTCAGGATGAACCATCTCTAAATTGGGGCATCCCAGCTGCACCCAGAAGCACGCTGACAAAGCGTCAGGCTGCAGCATTCATTCCTAGATTGCAGCAAAGGGGAACAAATCTGGCTGACCAGCTCAAGACCACTGCACCTAAGCCTGTGCAGCAGTGTCCCTCCTGCTAAAGGACACAGCGCCTTCACAAGCTAAGAGCGTCTGGGTGGTTTATGTACCAGCAAGGGGGAGTAAGGAGCCTCCCAGTGCTCAGTTCACTGGGCAAAGCTTTGGCTCAGTGCACATAGCAGGGCTCTTTCAGCAGGTAGAGCTACAGCCCTGGAAAAAGCAGAGTAGCAGCCTCACCTGGAAGAAGTTGATCTGCACAGTGCCGTTGCTGAGGTGCAGGATGATGGCGCTGCGGGTCCGGAACCACGTGCAGAGATAGGGTAAACGGGCCAGCTCGTCTCCTTCCCGCGGTGTGATGTTAGCACCTGCCTTCAGCAAGTGCTCGCTCATGTAGTTCCGGAAATATTTCAATAGTGTTATCTGCAGAGAGGAAAGGCTGTGAGCAGACAGGCTGAGGATTGCCCCTGCTATTCGGGGAGCACAGGGGCAGCTATCGCAGTCCCTCCTTCACCTCTCAGAGCTTGAGGCATCGCTGCACAAACTTGTGCAAATTCTCCAAGTCAACTTGTTCTGCAATACTTGAGATTCACTTTGCTGAGTGCTTTAGTACATGCAAAGTCTTGTGAGCGCTTATTTCTATGAAGCTGCTCATAGATGAGCCTCAGACAGCAGCTAGAAGCAAACCATTAGAGCTGCCAGTGTATGTCCTTGGGGCAATGTTTCACCAGCCAAGAAGCAGCCTGCAGAATGCCAGTGACCCCAAATTACAGATGTTTCTCCCTAGAACCCACTCTGCCAAAGCCCAGCAAGGCTGGCAGAAGTGCCACCCCCCAGTGATGGCTCCTGTCCCCTGGACTGACCTTCTTGTTCAAGGCAGAGGGGTAGGATCTCACAGTGAAGTAGGACTCGGTGCTGTTTTGTTCGATGTACTGCAAGCTGTCCCCATCGTTGTACATAATAAGACGAGTGGAGTCATTGAAGAGAACTCCAACACTGTTGTCACACAGCTGGTAACCTAGTTCAAATGGGACCACGTTAGGCCTTCAAATACAAGGTACCACCAGTCGTGTGAAATACAAAGACAGAAGGTTGTATCATCTAGGGGTTCCCTGACAGCCACTCCACCAAGTCCCTGCCAGGTCTGAAGAGTCTCCTCTTTGCAGAGGTCTGGGTGGCACTGTTCCTCCTCTGGATTTGTCATCCTCCCTTGCTTCATCACCTGCTGCAGAAGCAGCTTTAACTGCCACAAGTGGGTGCACGTGCTCACTGCAGAGCAAGGCCGGCCACCTCATGCAGCAGGTAGCCATTTCCCACCTTAAAGTGGCCAGGGCTGATGTTCGGTGACCACTACTCTGGATTCATTGGGTGTTTGGTAACGTTCCTGGCAGCAGTCTTGGACACACACACTGGAATACTGTGATTAGAGAACCAGACCTGTGCAATGCCCAGATCAAAGCTTCCTTCCAGCCTCTTCAGAAACTAGAAGAGGCTGAAGTATTCCCCCCTATTATTTACCTAGACCGTATTTATCCGAGTAGTCCACCCATTTGCTAACCCAGAAGATGGGAATGCAGGCTGGGTCTTCAGCTTCTTCTGCAAAGAGAAAGGAGCTGGTTAGGAGACATTTCACAGCATCCTGTGCACTCCAGCAAGCAAGGCCAAAAGGCTTCCAGTTTGAAATTGAGGTCAGTTGGTCTCTCACTTCAGAGAACAGCATCAGAGTGACAGAGAAGCAAGTTATCCAGGAAGGCTGGGGATTCGTCCCCAGACTCACCTTGTCTCACTGCCACTCTCTCAGAGGGCTTGGCCGAGTTGACTGCCGTCAGCTGCTGTAACATGTCTGCTAAGTGACAATCAACAGCATCTCCCAGCTCCCGCAGCCCAGCCGCATCTTCCTTTCCAGGCAAGTTCTCTAGCGCAGGGCTGTCTGGTCCTGGGCCAGGAAAGAAAAGAGTGTGGAGGCGTGACCAGGGAGTAGGTTCCTAAAGGCACCAGATTTACATTCTACCCTAGCTATAGGAAACACATTACACATCATATAGCTAAAGCTAGCGCTGGCACTTCCTCCCTGCATTGGTTCTGGGCAAAGAGTGAGAACACCTCTCTCTCGCTCACAAGATGTTCCAGGTTTTCATAAGAATTGGGGGAAGCAGTGAAGGAGCACCACATTCCCCATCAGTGGGTCTGGAGGCCGGGCAGGCTCTCATCCCGCACTGCGGCCCAGCCTCACCTGGGGACACTTGTTCTTACCTTTGTTGAGTGCAGTCAGCGGCTTTCGCCCGTTCAGTTCGAGCCCACTGGGAGCAATTGAAAATCTAGGTGCAACAGTGAGACAGCTGGTGGGCAAGCGGCTGGGGATGTATCCTGACGTGAAGAACTCGTCATTCAGCAACTCGTCGATAGTTGGGCGCGTGGCAGGGTCGGACCTCAGCATCTTCTGGATGAGGTTAGCAGCTATGGGGTTGATGTGCTAAGAAGAGACAGGCAGAGTTTAGAGACAAGGGTCGGGGAGAACACACACTACTGACGAATGCATTGGATATACAGCCTGGGGAAGCTCTGCTTGGAGCTGAGCTCCTGTGCTGCGTCAGGCAAGCAGGATGCAAGCCTGGGGAAACGGAATTGGGCAGGTATGGGGAGCTGCCTCCTGATGACGTGCAAACCTTTAAGTTGACGGACTTTAGCAAGATCAAATCAACAGCAGCGGGATGAGCTGTGGACCTGGCCCAGACCTCATGGACTTGAGCATGTCCATTTAACCCCACACGCCAACTGCCCAGCTCAGATTTTTGCTGGATTACAAGGGAGCTGCTGGCTCCCCAAGAGGAAGCTGGCCCTACAAGTTCACTCCACCAGCAACTGAAACATCCCCTTCCTAGCACTCCACAATAAGAGGCATTTCACCATTACGTGAGAGCCCATTAAGCGCCAGAAACAGGACGGTGCAGCAGAAGGCTGACCGAGAACTGCTGCAAGGTGAACTGTCCCAGCCACGGGAAACACCATACCTTAGGAATGGTATACTCGTTCTTCTTGATTCGGATGTACGTTTCTTTTAGACAAGAAGTTTCAAAAGGCGGTTTCCCCACCAGCAGAGTGTACCTGCGTGTTCAGAGACAAAAGGGTGTGAGTTTTGGCATGAGGCAGTTTGCAAAAGAGACTTGTGTGCAGAAGTGACCCCATCCAAAGCCCACTCTGGAACTTTCCTGGCAGAGGGAGCACACTTGGTATCTGATCTGCAGTAGCACAGACAGCTACGTGTAGCTGGTTCCTGTCCCCTGAAAGGCGATGCTGGGATCTAGTACCCTCTGGGGAAATTTCCCATGAGGAAGTGTGTGCTTTTGGGGAATGCCTTGAGGCAGCCGTGCTGTGTAACAGATTAACCCACAGACACACACGCAGCAGCATGTGCGGAGCACAGGGTAGGTCGTGTGCTGGCTGGCAGCAGGGCTCAGCCAGGGCAAGTGCTCTGCAGACAGCGTGCCCAAAGCTTCGGCTCACACCAAAGCCTGGGGCAGGGGGGGCAAACGAGACCTGGACCACAGGGATCACCCAGCCCCACGTCCAGCCACGGCATGGCCGCACAGAGGCATTTTGACTCACATGATGCAGCCAATGGACCAGATGTCCACCTCGAAGCTGTGTCCCTTCTTGCCCAGCACCTCCGGGGCAATGTAGTTGGGGGTCCCGCACAGGGTTTTCTTGCGCTCGCCATCGTACTCCACTTTGGTGGCCAGGCCAAAGTCACCTTGGAGAGAAGGGGGTGTGACTGGAGATGCCCCGGATGGCCGGTCCCTGGGGCTGGGGTCCCCGCCGTGGGGCGGCCACGGGGGTCTGGTAGGGCGTGTGGTCACAGGCACCTACCGATCTTCACCTCCATGTCGTCACTGAGGAAGAGGTTGCCCAGCTTGAGGTCCCGGTGGATGACGCGGTGGCTGTGCAGGTACTGGCAGCCCAGGATGGTCTGGCGCAGGTAGTACCGCACCTCGGGCTCGCTCAGCGCCTTCCGCCGCTTGTGCAGCTCCAGCAGCGACTGCGGACAACGATCAGCACCGGGGGACGCCCGCGCCTCCCCACCCCCAACCGGCGGGTCCCGCCGCCCCCCCCCCCGCCCGGCCCCGGCCCCTCACCCTGCGGCGGCAGAGCTCCAGCACGACGTAGACGAAGTCGGCGTCCTCGAAGAAGCCCTGGAAGCCGACGACGTGGCGGTGGGACAGGCTGCGGTGGATGGCGATCTCCATGGACATCTTCTCCTTCTGGTGCGGCTTCACCAGCAGCGACTTGGGCACCACCTTACCCGCGAACACCTCGCGGCTCTCCGCCTCCGCCAGCTCGTAGCACCGCGCGAAGCCGCCTTTCCCCAGGAACCGCCCGCGCACGAAGCTGCGCCGGGTCCGCGGGTCCACCAGCACCTTCGGTACCTCCTTACCGCCCGCCGCTGCCGCCGCCGCGCCGCTCGCCCGGGCCGGCTCCGCCAGGGCTACCGGCCGCGCCGCCTTCCCGCCCGCCGCGCTCATGCTGTGCCGGGTCGCTGCGGGTTTGGGGGGGGTGGGGGGAAGCGGGAGCTGAGCTGTGCCGGAGCAGGCAGGAGCAGGCAGGAGCAGGCAGGAGCAGGCAGCCGCTGCCCGATTCAAACGCGACCCCGGAGCGTTACGCGCCCGCGGCCGCTCCCCATTGGCCGAGAGGATTTAAAATCCACGCCGCCCGCCGCGGGGCACCATGGGAGCGCCCCGCCCGCCGCGCTTAAAGAGACAGGCGCCGCACCGGGCGGGCGGGGACGGACGCGCCACGCCCCCACGCGAGACGGGGCGGGGCTGGACGGGACTGGAACGCGAATCGCGTGCCGCGTGCCTCGGCGGCCGTTGGTTGCGGCCACGCGCGGCCCGCTGCTCCCGCGTGGGGTGCCCGGACACCGCTTCCCCACGGCGGGGCTCCACAGCAAGGACCGGCCCTGCCCAGCCCCAGCCCCGCTCCGGTTGCTCCCGTTCACCCGCGCCCACGGGGGGGGTGTGTGTGTGTGTGTGGACACGACTCCCGAGGCCAAGTATTGGCGAAGGGAAATCGGCGCTGGCGGCTGTACCCGACGTGGCTTTTCTGGGACAGAAACAGCACCAAGACAGGTCGTTTCCCCGCGGATTTGGGTGACGCTTCTGCATCCAGACCCAGCTCACCTACGGATTTCCACATTTACCCGAGAATCTGGTCCCTGAGCTGGTTTTTATTCTGCAGAATCCAACCTGCCCCTGGCGCCTCTTGGTCACCTCAGGTGACATTTTGGCAGCTGTGCCTGACATCCTTAACGATGTTTTCACTCTCCTCTTCCCACTCGCCCCACAGACACGCTGCCCAGTGAACCATCAGCCAGGGGCCCGCAGAGCTGCCCCTGCATGTACCACCGCTTGCTAACAGCAGTAACCGTATTGCACGTTCTCCCCCCTTCACCCCACCTTGCTGCCTGCCGGCGCAGAACAAAACGCCGATGAAAAATAACCACAAATGGCACAAACCCCAGCGCAGCACCTCAGCCCGCGAGCCTGCCTTCCCCCTCCAGGCACGCGCAGTCCCACGGTGGAGCCGGATCATCTCGGGAGATTCTGCTCCGCACAGAGCAGACACGGCCTCCGCTCAGCCAGTGACTTCATTACCTTCCTGCACGGCTGCTCGCAGGCAGCGGCTCTCACCGTTCCTTACACGGAGCAGCTGCAATTCTAAAGAGGCATCAGCGCCGATGGCGGACACAGCAAAAGAGAGAAGGGTTCTGCAGCCCCCGCCATGTCCCCCCCACAGGCTCCGAACGCCCTGCAGTAAGAGCAGTGTGACCCGCCAGCCTTGGTCAGAGCAAACTGGAGTAAAGCATACAGGCTCAATGAAGCAGTACAGCAACTCGGTGTTGGAAATGATCGCTGTTTGTACAAGACTCCTGAAAGAAGAAATTTCCCTCCCTGAGGGGCATGCTTCCCCATGCACCTACAGCTCCTCTTTGGCTACGCAGCAAAGCCCTCCCCTGGAAGTCACGTTTTATTGCACTGTGCTGGACTGAATGTTGCCATCAGACAGTTGTAATTCCCCATGCTGCAACCTACTGACACTCCATCTTTCCAGAGCTGGCAGAGGCGTAGAGGTGAGCCCAGGTCAGAGGGATGCTTCAGAGGACAGGAGGATAAAGTGGCCAAATCTAAGGAATGTTAACAGTGCTCAGTGTTTGAGATCTTCAGTGGCGACTTGGTTTTAGACCCTGGCAGAGGCCACCTTGACGGAGACAATAAAAGAGGTTTTAATTAAGGCAGAAGGGTCAGCTCAGCATGCTAAAAGGAAAAGTAGGCCCAGAAATGCGTAACTGTGCAGTGATGTATCCCTCCGTGCACTACAGCTGTGCTGTTCAAATGATCGTGGAAAGGCATCACTCAGACCTTCCCAGCTGCCGTCCCATTCCCTCTCAAACTCACATCCCTTAATTTGGCAGCCACGTCTTCCCACCCCTCTCCCACGCCAGCAGCCCAGCTCCACACTGCCCAACTGCGGCCACGAATCAAGCGATCCCGGTGAAATGTACTATGTGGTGTTGAAACTTTGAAGTGACACCATGGCAACACAGCACACACAGCTCCTTCCTGACCAAATACAGGGCAGCTTCCCACCGTCAAGAGACAGCTGACAGCAAGTTCACAAGGCAAAACAGCACTAGTGAGCAGCAGCATAAACTCCTAAGCATCTGACCTGCAGGAAATCTTGCAAGAATCCCCAAACCTGTCAGGTCTTGTGATGGGGCAGCCCCTCACTGGAAACGGCTTCTGCAAGGGCTAGTCAGGTTCTGGACAGCAGGAACTAAACATTTTTGGAAGATGAAGACAACTAGGAAGCTGCCTGCAGTACAGACACAAGGTACAGTTAATACTTTTTCATGTAGGTAGAAAAAGCAGCAAGCCTGGGCCTTTCACACAGACATCCCCCCGAACCCATTGGAGATCCCAGGAAGAACACAGCTTCCTTCTGCACTTGTCTCCACTCCCACTTCAGGAAGATTCGAGGAAGGCAGCTACCACTGAACAGCTATTTCTAGCCAGTACGGGACTAGGCGGTACAACGGTCCTGCTGAACCTGGGCTTCTAGTAAAACACTTGAACTCTGTTGAAACCAGACCTAACTGATCTGCTGCATCGGACAGCTCAGCAGTACCAGCCCAGTTCCTGCAGCTTCAGCACAAAATCTCATCTTCTTGTCCCAGCTGTGCTCTCTGCCATGAGAGGCTGGCTCCAGCTCCTGCCTCTTTTTTTTTTTTTTTTAAAAAAACCCACATTTACACAGGTGCAAAAGGAGTCAGATCCAAAAAGCAGCCCATTTCCAAGTGCCCAAAGCAATACTGCTGGAGCTACGGCTGTACCAAATAGGTGTGCCTAGCGTTTCAGTGCTGAAGAGAGGATTTTACAGTCACTTTAGAGGCTTTAGGATTCTCACTTCAGCACAAAGAATAGAAGCAAAGACATTCTGTGTCAGAGCCATTATAAAACAGCAATGCTGGAATCATTTGTGGGTGAGAAAGAAGCTGTTTCACACTGTACTTCACTTTTTTAATGCACCAACACTGTAATGGTCACAGAACAAGAGACTGCAGCTCATGTGCCCAGGCACAGCAGAAATCTCACTCTAGTCTCAAGTTTGATTTGAAGAGTCACAACCTTGAGTCACTTGAACAACTGAAGAGGCTTTAATTTATGTACAGTAAAAATACAAACAAACCAGTCAGTGGTTTTACATTTGATTAACAGTAGTTACTACACACTTTAGTACTTGTACAGCTGTTTGCTACTTAAGATGTATCAGTACTTTGCATTACACAGAACAGCTGAAGGCTCCAGGGCTGCCGATCTCACAGCCATACACCTACTACATAACTAACGTGTGTCCTGGCCCCCAGCTGCTACACTACAACATGCAGGAGCCCCAGTTTTAAAAGCTAGAGAAGGGTGATGGTAAGCTTTAATATAACACAACCAGAGCAGGCAGATTCATTTTTAGCCAGTTGTCTGGTACGGAATCAGGTGCACACAAGCGTCAGCTGTCTCCAACTTTCACAGAGCTGCTCCCAGCAAGAATTATTCCTATTACATGTCCAAAATGAAACGTTCATTCTTTCCAAGAAGCCTGAATCTCCTTCTGAAGTTTTATAATGCAGAAAAGCACCAAAAAAGCTTTCTGTGAATAAACATACTGGGTAATAAGTGGGGACAATTGCAGCATCCTCTCACCCACCTCCGATTTCTACTTTTAGTTACCCACTTTCTGCTGCACTGAACTCTGAGTGACATGGCAATCCTCTTTCTAAAGCCCTTTGGCTCTTTAAGGTCTGTGATGTTCAGGAAGTAGAACACGCATCAGCCATGAGAATCCTAACCCTGTGTGATGGGTGAGAGCACAGGACTGACGTCTACTTCAAGAGCTCAAAGCTAACAAGTGTCTCGTCAGGCAAGGCATAGAAAGACAGGTTTCAATGGCAGCCAAAAGTCCTAAAGCAAATCTCAGGATGAGGAACAATATCCTGTCCCTATTGGAGAGAATCGCAGTCCACAGGGAAAAAAGGAAGAGGCCATCCACCTCAACACAGAGGCCTATAGAGCAGCAACTATTTTTCCAAAGGAACACACTGGGTCTAATGAACCCTGGTAAGTAACTGCCCATAACACGCACATCAGCCACACAGCACTTCTGTTCTAGGATGGAGGTTGCTTCTAGCAAGCGTAAACCCACTTGCTTTGGGTTAGGAACAGAACTGACATGATAGACAGGCACAGGCTGCCAAGTATGCGCTGTCAACTCTGCCTTGTTCCCCAGGTGCAACGAGGGGATGGGGCCCTAAAGGGATTCAGATCAGCTTTCCTAGCTCTGGAACATTTAATGGCACAATTCAGACAACATGGAATGAATTACATTCAAATGAGCATACAAAGTTTAAACAACATGACACAGCAGCTTTCACAAGGGACTGCTTGGCCAGACCATTAATTAGTATTACGGAACATTCGCAGAAGTGCTCAGGAATGGCGGAGGGCCGTGCCCTGGTCTCACTGAACAACATCCCTCTCCCTGCCCCCAGAATACTCCTGTGTGCCTTTACTGCTCTGAAACATGGTAAATAGGCTACTAGACCTGAGTGAGCGGCAAGAACTTCTGGTAATAGCTCTTTGTAACATCAATCATGAGTTCCTGGGTACATTCCGGGAGCTCCCCAGAGAAGAGTCCTGGAAGAAGAACAAGAGTATGACCATCAGCGTTCTTGCACGAGAAAGCAGAAGTAAGCTTATTTTCAACATCCAAAGCAGTGACTTTGAACTGTAAGTAAATACCAATAGACCAGCAAAGGGCTCTTCTCTCAAGCCAAGCAATACAGCAAGATCGTTCCCATAGCACCCTGGGACAGATTGCTGCAGCTGGGCCCATAACAGCTTCTGCTGTTCCCCATAAAACTCCTATCAGAAGATAAATGACAGAGTGTGCAATTTGTAGAGCAAGATCTCCAGCACAGCCAGGCTGATGGGCTGGAACTAAACATTCATATACCTCAGCTCATACCTCTCCTTTAACATATGAATAACAAGCAAGTGGACTTCCTACTGTTTGAACCACCAAAACACCTGCAAAGCCAGAAACCGCCAAAGAAGGAGTAGTGCTCACTCTGCCAGAGCCTAATGGCCGCTGAATTCTAGATGCCTGAAAAGCTGTGTTGTTTACTGTACAGGACAGACACAGCTGGTGTACATTTTGCCATCCTAGTAATACTATTCTGAGTAAACACATACCAACTACCTAACATACACTAAAGCAGCGAGTTTCACAAGTTAATTGTTACTTTTCAGTTCACCAAGTGCCCTATACCTTTACGTCTAGGCCAACAGGCATCTTTGTCATAGCAATCTCATCTTAAAATAAGAATATCCACGTTATCTGTGCAAGTAAATTTACAGGGAGCATACCTGGGCAGCCCGAGAAGACTGTGAAAGGTGGGACTACTGTTTCAGGAGGTAGTACTGTGTTGTCTAAGATTTTGCAGCAGTCTTTCAAAACACATCTACGACCCTAAAACAGAGATTAGGTAAAGTTTATACTTAAAAAAAACTACATGCTTTTGCTTATTCCTGATAAGTTACCTGAACGTCAACAAATTTAGCCGCTCAAAACACAATCTGTATAAGGGATCATGGGAATAAATCTTTACCCTGACTGAATGCTCTTCCCAACATAACTCATTTTTTCTTTTTCTGAAGAAGAAAAGTCTGTTTGCTTTTGACTAACACATGTATGGACAGGTGCACATTAACACATGTCGATGCGTAAACTGGAACCTAGAACTCGAGTCATGCAGGCCCTTCTCCAACTCAGAGACAGCAACCTTGACTATTTTGTGTTATTCACGTAGAAACAATTCCACTTGTCCTCTGTGGGAAGACTGTCTTTCCTGGACAGTCCCATTAGCCACAATATTGTTGGGATGGATTTTCCAAACAATGGTCAGCTGAACCTGCCATCCTCAAAATAACAAAACTGAAAACACCACTTTCTGTGGAGAAGGAAAAGGAGGAGAAAGGAACAGCACAGAGTAAATATGCTTGCTCCAGCTGGAGCGGATTCCTTTCCACCATTGTTACAAAGCCTCAATAATACTCAAGAGTTTAAAGAAAAGACTGAGAAACGACACTCACGATGACACAGTTCTTGCCTATGTGGACATAGGAGCCGATCTGGGCTGCGTTGACAACACAGTCCTCTTCTATGAAGACATGATCACCAATGTGTAGAGGGAAAAAAGCCACCCTGTGACAGGAGAGTTGTTTCTTCAGGTGTACAATGTACAGACTGATCTGCAACACTGTTAGACCCAAAATCACACTGTGGAGTCTCCCATCTCCAGCTGCGTTACCAGAGGGAGGTCTGATACTAAGGAAGACTAAAAAGCGACTGGTCTTTTCTGATGTCCTTCTAAAGGATGGCCCAAAGAACAAGTGAAACACATTCTTCACTCCACTATTTTAATACATCCCAGCCTTTCCATAGGGTAGTCTGAAGAGAATGCTAACCCTCAAGGCAAAGCTTAAAGTTTCAGGAAAAGGCAGGTTTAGAGGGACATATTTCTGCAAATTGCTGCAAAAGGAAGACAGCCATCTGAATACAGATCTCTGCCACGCAGATATATATTTTTTGTAGGTAAATATATTTTAACTTCAGTCTCCCTAAAGGAAAGGGACCTCTTACCCCTTACTAAACTTCTTGAAGGGTGGTCTAATGACACTGCGGCTTTTCACCACGCAGTGTCGTCCAACCCGTACGTTTGCCAGGTCACCACGGATGATGCAGTCATTCATAACTATTGTCTGGAGAAGAAAATAGAGATAAACGAGCTCAACTTTCTGCCCACATTACCCGTTATTATGCAGACTCGTGCAGAGGTCAGGCCACTCCAGTGAGATTACGTTACCTTACGGAGGATTCTTTTAGTCAAAAGAAATGCGATAACAAAGCAAATGACACAGGAGCCTGGAACCACTAGCTGTGCTCCCATGGTGTCAATGAGCTGCACAAAGCGAGCCAATACACAAAGCAAGGCTTAAACACAAGCAGAAACGCGTTGTTGCGTGGATAAAAGCACCACGATCTGCACACCCACAGAGGAAGCTCCGTTTGTGTTCTCAGAGAGCTGAGCTCCGGTCCCAGGGGGCCGACGGCGGTTGTCAGCGGGTAGCAGAGCAGCACGGGTGCTGCTGCGGTGGTGACAGGGACCCCGCGGCTCGGCCGCGCTCCCCTCCTACCCAGCTGCTGGGTCGGAGGGGATACCGGGACGGGACGGGGGGATACCGCAACCCTCTCCCCGCCGCCTACCTTGCCGTTGAGAACGATGTTCTGGCTGCCGCACAGCACGGACTGCCGGCTCACCTTATTGCCGGATGCCTGCGGGGAGAAGGGACGGGTCACTGCGGCCGCTCGGAGCCCGCAGCCGCCTCCCGAGCCCCGACGCCCCCGAACACCCCAGCACCTCAGCGAGCACGACTCGACCCCCCTCAGCCGACCCGCGCCCAGCCAGCGCCAGCGCCAGCCCCAGCCCCAGCCCCAGCCCCCCCGCACCGTCTCGATGTACTCGGACTTATTGTAGAGCATCTCGCTCAGCTCCATGGCGGCGTCCCTTCCGCACAACCACTCCTGGTTTCCGGCGCGTCACTTCCTCCCGCCAACCAGCGCTTCCGCCGCGGGCGCGGCCTATGGCGGCCTGGTTGCCATGGGGACGCACCGCCCGCGCGCCTCGCGCTTCCCGCGGTGAGGCGGCCATGGAGGGAGCGGCGGCCGCGGGGGAGGCGGCGGGCGGAGGGGCCCTCAGCGGCGCCCAGAAGGAGAAGGTACGGGGCCGGGTGAGGCCGAGCGGGGTCCGGGGCGGCGGGCGCGGCGCGGTGGTGCCAGCCCCAGCCCGGTGCGTTGTGTCTTGCAGCTGAGGGAGAAGCTGGCGCTGCTGAGGAGGGAGTACAGCGAGACCGTCAGCCGCCTGCGGGTGAGCGGGCAGGGCCGGGGCCGGCGGCGGGGGGAGGCTCGGCCCGGCCGGGCGCGGGAGGAGGTGGCGGAAGGCCGGTCCCAGCCCTGCGCCGGTGTTGTGTCCGCAGCGGGCGCGGCGAGCCGAGCGAGCCAGGAGCCACGGCCGGGGCACGGCGGCGGAAGGAGGCCGGCGGGAGCGGAGCCCCGTAGGTAGGAGGCGGCTGGCGGCCTCCCGCTTCGGGACGGGTCGGCGGGAGCGCCCGGAGGGTCCCGCCAGCTGCCGTGTGCTTCTCCTTGTCCTCGCCCAGCCGGCGGGGCCGGGCGGGCCGGGGCGGGGGTCCCAGCCCAGCCACTATCGCCTTTCTGTGCCCCCACGGCCCGTCCTGCCAGGCGGGGGCAGACCTCAGCTCTGCTGTCCCCTCTCTGCAGCTGCTGCCACATCCACTGATCCCCCATAGCCACGCCCGGCCTTTCCAGTGCTGCTGAATCGTGATCTACAGTAACATCTCCTCTCCCTTCCTCCCCACCAGGCCTGCAGCACTCTCTGATCCCGACTGTGAGATTCCCCCTCTTTCACTCCTAACCTAGTCGTCTAGTTTTACTGTGTGATGTTTTTCTTGGATGGGACTTTGCTGGGAGTACTTTAAACATACGACATTTTTTCCCACAGGTTGTAGAGATAACATATCTCCTAGTGGTGACAAACATGAAACCTCTCAGTTACAGACTAAAACCTGCTCTGATCTTGACACAGAGAAGAAAGTATCTGTCACATTTAAACACTTTCCTGAATTCTCCAATAATGAGGTCAGCTTGCCGGACAGCTCACCTGCAGAAAGCACGCAGGCTAGCCAGGAAACCCTGTGCTGTGGAATCATTAGGCCTGTGCCTGAGGAGAAGAAACCCCAAACCTCCAGAAGCTTGATGAAGCTGAGGAGACGGACAAAGGCTCTGGTATCACAGGACAGGGAATCAGTGCGTGATGTGCATTTAATCAACACTGATGAAATGGTGAAAAATCAAATCGCCAGTACAGAGGAACTTCGGTCACCAGTCTTCAGGCGAAGCAGTCTCCCAAACGCTGAGGAAAACACTCAAAGAGCATCCAGACCAGCACTTGTGCAGAGAGAAAAAACCAGTTTCACTCCTCCCGATGCAGCGTTAGGAGTGGTACAAGACATGCTTGAAGACAGTGTCCCTCCAGGAGTGCCTGAGCTGTTCCCGTGTGTGCCGACAGACAGCAGCGATGTCTGGCAGCCTGAGTCCCCAAGTGCTGTGGCCACACCTGATAGTCGTGAGCCTGCACGGCTGTGTTCAGAGAACGGTGACTCTGGTTTACTGGGCACCAGTGGTGTTGGCGGAAAAGAATCCTCCAATATAATGAAACAAATGGACGGTGAGAGTATGTGTGAAGATCAGGGAGAATTACATAGGCTCTTGGATTTAATGTCAGAAAATGAAGTATTGCCTGCTGACGGAAATAACACTATAACTAATGAGAGCAAAAGCCTTGAAGGAAATCAAAGTGACGCTAATAGCTTAAATCCCTTTCCTACAGAACTTGCTATGGGCAATGTTGAAGAACTGTTGGAGACTCAACAGCTTGAGATTCAGTCAAGAATTTCTCATCCAGAAAAGGTGACAGCTCCAGAAAGCGCACTGAACTCTTGCACGGTGGTTGATGGGCTTCTCTTTCCCGTTGAATACTACGTCAGGACAACTCGACGCATGTCTAATTGCCAGAGGAAAGTGGACCTCGATGCTGTAATTCTCAGCCAGCTGGGCAGAAGCAAGAAAGGTCAGCGAAGTAAGTGCAAGCAGAAAGATGGAAATTCAGGTCGGCCCTCCCAAGAAAGAGTTGAAAATGATTTGGAGTCAGGGGTCGTGCCGTTCCCTTTTCTTGGTGCAGAAAGTGATCCAACAAATTCAGGTAGTCCTCAGAAATCTCTTCCTGCGTCCAGTGGTAGCAACACATCGCTTGGATCGACTTCTCAAAACAGTATCACTAGCACAAAGCGAGATCAGAGGCGATTGCAGAGGAAACAAAAGGGAAGAAGAAAGTCCACCTGCAAACCCCCTGTGCATCAAGTGTCACAGGAGCTTACAGAGAGTTTGGATCTCGTAACGCCAAGGGAAAGCAGTAGTCTGCTGTCAAATGAATGTCAGAGTGAAAAGGAAAACTGTGAGGCTAATCTTGAAAAATCAGCTTCAGATGAGAGAAGGTTGTCTGCTGCTGCAGCTCTTGGGTCTGGAGAGACAGAAGTGACTGGTGCTGTACAGCCAATGAGTGCTGATCCTGCTCCTGGAGGAGGCCAAGTGCTTGGCAAATGCCCTAAGACTCTGTTAGAACAGGTTCAAAATCCACTTCAGAACAGCGATTCTCTGAACCCAGGGAATGAAACTTTCACCAGCCATACAGTAGATCTGGAAGCCGACTTAAGTGTGCGTCAGACTGATAAATATCCAGTGGAGCCTGTTAAGAATCAACAAGTGCAAGGAGCCTACAGGGCTGAGCAGCTCCTGGCGATTAATGTCCCTCTGCGCTGCTCCCTGCGCTCCTCTACAAGACAGAGAGCCAGTCAAGTCTCAAAAGGTACTTCATCAAATATAAGTACTCCCTAAACCTAGAGCCCGAGAGCAAGGCAGGGAAATGTCGCAGTGGGTGCATGCTCTGCTGCTCATGCCCTGCCATGTGTTTTATTCAAGAAAGTCTTACATGTGTTAGCTGTTTGGTTTTTTTTTTTAACAGGAGATATTTTTAAAAAATACAGATCATTGTGGGGCCCGTGTTCTTTGCACAATTCCAGAAACTTCTGCTTCAGCCCAGTGACAGGGAGTGAGCACCAGTGCATGGATGAGGAGGAGGGCTAAGAACTTGTTAAGCTGCTTTGCTGTTGGAGCAAATGTTGTTCACACTGGACCTGATTTTCCAGCAAAGAGATGTAAACCTGTTTCTCCAACTAAGTCTGTGTAATAATGATTTATTTTTTTTAGCGTTGACAAACATGAAATGCAAAGAGCAGCATTACAGTCTGAGGGTCTGTGAATATTGTAAAAAGAGAACATGTTGGGAGAAAAGCACGTAACAAACTGACCGAGCACTCAGTCAGTTGCAGTCTTTGGCAGTGATATTTTAGCCGAAGGCTTGATGCAGAGCAATTATGGAGTGTAATGTCTTTCCAGAAAAGTGCCACTTCCATGTGTTAAGATGGATATGACTTTTTTATTTCTTGGAAAACAGATCAGAGTCACACTCTGGATGAGAGAGGCTGAAAAGGCTAGTTGCTGGTTATTTTATAATGTGATGTTCTCTCTTGTATTCTTGTTTTTTTCTTGTCTAGATGAGAGCAAAAGAGGACGTAGCTATCCAACAGGTTCAGAGGGTTCTGCTTCTCTTGGCCTCCCTGCCACGGACCCCAGTACTGGCGGCTCTCTCTTCTCCTTCCGCAGTCTCCAGTGGCTGGCCCCCAGACTGGGTATCAGTGACTTTCACTTACCAGATGAGGAATTTGGACTACTAAAACTTGAAAAATCAGAATCTTCCCCTGTGAATGACTTGGAGGGTTTTGTTCCTAGTGTGTTTGGAGATGGTGTGGCTTCAGAGCACGCACAAGATGCACAAATGAATCCAGAAGAAAAAAGTCTCAGAACTAACTTGATTTTGCCTTTCAAAAATGGATTGCCCAAGTTACCTCATTTGCAAAGCCCAGCTTCCAAGAAGGAACTTTCCACCCATGAATTGCTATTTACTCCCATGGGGCCTGTCTTAGCTGGTGCTCCCACTCAGCCTGAGTCTCAGATTTCCTCATCTGTTTTCCCTGTCGTGGGTGCAACCCCAGCTGTTTTACCATCACTACATGGTGACGTCTTCCCCAATACACCTTCCATACCTCCCTTGCAAGCGAGCCAGCGTCCCTCCAAAGGAACATCTGCCCAGGTCATGGATGATGGGGAATGCGAAGAGTCTGCTATTCCACTGTGCTCGGACAGCTGTGGTGCAGGATCTGCTAGAAAAGAGGAGGAACAAGATACGATGTTTCCTTTGGAAGCTGAAAGAGGTCCTGATAATAAATTTGATGAGGCTGTGGCCTTGGAAAAGCATCAGCAGTCAGAGAGCAAACAGCAGAGATCCTGCAGAGCTTCTCCTGAACAGGTAACAAGCTTTCCTCTTTGCCAGTGGTACTAAGCTAGAAGTTTTGTGGTTGAGTCCCCCTTTCCAGAGTCTCACCTGACTTCAGGGGAAAGACCTCTTTGCATGCTAGCCTTGCATGCTGTCTTTTAGCTGACTTAGTAAATGTTCGGTTTTCACCTGTTGCCTAAGGTCTTTTGACCTCAAGAACAAATTCTTTAAAATCCTGCTTGATGAAACGGGAGATGCGGGTTTCAATGCTTATTGGAGGGCGTGTGTTTGAAACGTGTATATGAACAAAAAGTTTCTGGTACCCATATAATGTTGGTCTACCTTAGGAAAAATTTCCAGCTAGGATTTGGTAAAGGAGATTAAATGACTGGCATGCAGGACGGGTACTGAGAGAATGACTTGATTCTGAAGGCTGAGAGAAGCAAACCAGGAAATAACCTGTCTGGGATCTCTTGTTTTTCAAAGACACGCAAGTACAAAAAGAGGCGCTCCAACCATAGCTCTCCAACAACTGTATGCAGAGTGAATTCACATTTCTGCCTCATTCTTGCAGGTGCTGAATGTAATTTCAAAGTTGAATTACCCTCGTTCTTTACTTGTTTGTGCAGAAAAAAGGTGTACCAGAACAGTTGACTCCAGTACTGCTTGATGGCCTGAGAGAAGAAAGCTTGCAGCTTATATCAAAGCTAAAGGTGGGATACCGTTGGATAATTGTTTACTGAATCAGTAGCAACTCTTTAATACCAAGTTTAACAAAAATGCACTAAAAAATGCAGAATGGCTAGCTGAACAAAATAGATTGCTGCCTAGTTTGATCAGTTCTGCCTTCAGTTGTGGTAAAGCATACTGAAAGGTTAGATTGCTGTATATCTCCTTTTGACTGATAAAGGATTTCAGTGTTTCTGAATAATGAATGTTTAAACATATGCAAATGTCTCAACAAACAAAACTGCTGCATTTTTCCTCATCCCCAGGTAAAACAATCACAGCCCTTGTACCCTCGTTGCCTGCCCTGTGGCCTCCTGACACCATTTCAGGCACTAACACACTAATGAGCTCCCAGTAAGGGGGGCTTACAGCACTGGCCAAATACCTATGTTGATGTTCATACCCTTCTGGAACGGAGCCTTGCTTGTACATGCCATGACCAAGGCAAATCTTGCCCAGGACTGTTTGCACAGCTGAGCCATCGGGTCTTCTTCCTGCAGTGGTGTCCTTCCGCTCTCCTCTGTCTTGGACGGGGTAGAGAATGGTTGGCAGCCAAGGAAGCAACATCTGTGGGAAAGCCCATTGAACTCCAAATGACTTTGCCGGGGGCTGGCTCACCTCTAGCTTTTCCAAACCGAAGTGCAAAGTTTTGCTCAAGAAGGAAGCCTGGGGGTTTACCATAACCAGCCAAAAATAATATGGCTGAAGCTGAAAATTTTTTTGCAAGGGAGAGGAGAAGTCCCTTGCTTTGTTCAGTTTTAAACTCGGTCTGTACTGCTGCAAGTCCCATCTCCTGTGTGCAACAAGGGAAGCAAGTGCACGACTGCAGGTAGGTGGCACTCGGGCTTTGTCACGGCTCTGCCACGGTGCCCTCAGTCCTGTCCCAGCTCTGGGCTCTGCTGGGTCTCTGTTGTTTCCAATGACAAGTGACTTTTGTGAATTGAGCCGATATATTTGCTGCTCTGAGAGAGAAGCCCATCAGGCTTGTTTTCCTTGGTGCCTTACTGACATTTTACTCAAAATTAAACATCATGAGCTTAACGTTTTAGCCTCAAATTCTCATCACACTGAATGTCAAGCTTTTTTCTCAGGCTGAACCTGATAACCATGTTCTATCAGAAGAAAACCAGCACTGTTTTGTTTTGGACAGGATTCTTCAAGTTCCTGCGCTGTGGATGTGAGTACCATGTGGTGGGAAGCAGCTGGCAGCAGAAAGCTGTGTGTGGTGACTGCTTCTGAGAGTTCTGTCTCCCTGTGGAAACCTCTGGCATCTGACTGCTGGGAAAAGCTCTATACTTGGCAGCTCGGAGAGGTATGAACACAATCCTTATTTCCAGAATTTAGGGCAACTTTCTTGTCCCAGTGTGTTAGTTCCCAAGATACAAGGAGCTTGCAGTCTTGGGTCCAAGGTAAGTTCTTTAGGTGGCATGAATTTTTCATTCCCTCGGGCACAGAGGAGAATGGTTTGCACTGCTGATGGAGAAGGCCGGTAGCTTGTGTGGTCGCGTGTTATCTGCTGGAATTTGATACTTCATGTACTGAACGGTGGCTGCACTACAGCCACTGACTTGTGCTTTTTCCCCTTACACTCCCTGGAGACGCTTTTTGTCTCTTATATCAACAGGGATTGTTTAATTAGGTAAAGAGCAGAGAGTTCAGCTAATCTAAGTGTGCTTCTTCAGAGGGATCTGAAAATTAGTTCTGCCCCATATCACTTTACTTGAAACTCTAAAAAATGGGAATAAAGTTGAAGGGACATTGTGGGTGACACTGAATTCTTGTTTTGCTCTCCTAGATTCCTGTAATACAGATTGTTCCTCTGCCAGACACCTGTAATCTCGTGTGTATAGCATTGGGAGATCTGGAGATTGGAGAAATAAGGTGTTGTATTTATTTCTTACTAGTGCTTTGCATCCTGAATAGCTGCAGCTTAACTCTCCTCTTGTGTAGTGGTTGAAATTATCTCTTATTAATGTGTCACTTTCTCAGTTGCTTTAACAGTTGGAAAATATGGAAGGGATTTCTAAAAATCAACTATAAAGACTTGCTTATTCGCCCCTAGAGGTGGTAGACTGTTTAAACATGCTTATTTTTATATGCTATGGCATGTTTGAGTTACGGTTCTTTCTGTCATTAGGCATACTTTTCTTTTCGTTTAGGCTCCTGCTTTATTCTTCTGAGAATGACTCATTCAAGCAGTCACTAGTAAAAACTGGAAATATAAAAGCTGTTCTCGGGCTAAAGGATAGGAGGCTGGTCAGCAGCAGCAGGACTGTGCAAGAGCAGCAAGTAGAAGTAGTATCGCTTTCAGAGACAGGGAGGTGAGTCTGCTGGTTTTGGGGTGGTCTCAGCGTGGCAGGTGGAAGAAAAGGAAACATCTCAGGTGTAGAAAAGCGTTGGGTTCTCTCTGGAGATGTGCTGAGTACAGAACACATACTTATTATTTTGACTGCCTTTTTTCACTTGCTAATCTGCTATTCAGGAGCAACGATGGACAGACTTTGATGCCCCCCGAAGAAACTGTTTTAGCTTTTGCTGAAGTAGAAGGAATGAGAGACGCCTTGGTTGGCACCACTGTGGTGAACAGCATTGTTGTCTGGTCAGTGTTTCCTTTGCAATTAAATGAGGTAGCTTGCAGATGTATGTGGTGGCTGTAATGGCTAGCTGCAGATGTTATATAGGGGTGTTGGTTGGCAGCGGATTTGAAATTATAATTGTCAAAGGGCCTACAGTCTGGCACTTTAACTTCTGTAGAGTTGGATAGATAGTGAATAAACTCTACTGCTATAATTCCACTTGCTTTTGCATCATATGCATTACATCTCTTCCTGTGGCCTCTTGTGTCTTAGTTTGGTTTATGTGAAACCAAAACTGTCCATCTTGCGTAGTGGGGTAACTATGATTAGAAAATAACAGACAGAGGATGGAAATGCAGTTAGAATTTGTATTTTCATCAACTGCAGGAATGTGAAAACAGGCCAGCTCCTGAAGAAGATGCACATTGGTTATTCCTACCCAGCTTCAGTCTGCCATCGAGCATATTCCGACTCTGTACGTATGTGAAATAGGGCGCACAGTTTACGCGTGGACTGCACTGACTAACTGTGGTGGGGACTTAAAGAATTAGGCTTTCTAGAGTGGATTGAAATAGCAGCTCTGTTTAGATACACTGAAGATACTTCAAAGGAAAATAGGTTAACTAGGAGAAATAAGCCACACTTGCTACCTCGAATTCTTGGCTTTCTGCAGTGTACTAATAAAATGAGAGTGATGCATCAAAGTGTATTCCAAAGCAGCAGCATCTTGGGCGTGGGAAGCAGAAATACTGTTGCCCAGTGCTGGTGCTTGGTAAGTCTCTTCCATTTCACAAGTGGGTAGCTGCCAGCGTGGTGATGGCACGTTGCCATTGTCGGAAAACCTATTTGAAGTGGTTATTATTTACATATACCCCCCAAGGGTATCAACTGATGAAACCCAAGATTCATACTAATGATTCTTTGCCACTTGCTTCCACTTGTGCTATGATTCCAGATGGATTTTTGTAGTTTATCAAGGATTTGATTGTTTTCAGTGAGCGTTTAACCTTTTGGGGCAAGAATGTCTTGTCCGATAACGATGGCTTGAGTCAGACTTCCTCAGAATATCTGTCCCAGCATGTTTTGTGCTGGCCAGTGGCTGTTCTGAGCTGTGCTGGTTTGCATGGAACTCTTGTTACATTTATAAGCTCCCAGGGATTAAAATGAGGCCCAGAAATTTTACTTTAAATGTCACCTCATCGTACAGCAAGTTCAGCTTTTTCAGGCAGAAAGATAAGTGCATAAATCCATTGGGTCACTGAGATGTCATTCTGTATTGCATCAGCCCTTATCAGTCAGCAGCTGCTTTGGTTTTTATCTAATTTGATAAGGAAAGTAAGCAATTTCTTTTTTATTCAGTAAAAATAATGTGTCACTGTCCATGGGGCTTTGATTATAGAGAGAATGTAGCAATTAATTTTTGGAAAATTCTTTGGCTTTTTTTCCCCTCTTGCTGTTGTTTTTAGTGATGTATTTTTCCTCTGTCTATCAGGGCCTTCTGTTTGTTGTTTTAAGTCATCCACACGCCAAAGAGAGTGAGTCCTGTGGAAACCCCGCGTTCCGCGTGATAGCCTTCAACCCCAAAACAGCCAGGAGCACGGGAGTCATGTTCTCCTCCCTCCCACCAGGACAGGCTGGAAGGCAAGTACCTGGGGGACTGTGCGTGCCGGCTTCGTAACTCCTTCGAGGTGGTTTTGGGGGGGGGGAATCACTTAACGAGCCCCGATTAGCCCTGCTGGCGAGGATCCATTTGCCATCTCGCTGATGATAAGGGGGCTGCATCCGTCACTGCCGTTTGTCCTGTACATAGGCTGGAATGGGGCGAGGGTGTTGGCCGTTTCCTGCCCGCTTCCTGCGCCAGTCTGCGCGCTGACCTCTGAGCTCCCGGCGTCACCGCGTGGCGAGGGGCTCCGCTCACCACAGCGAACGGCAGCGTTGATTTTCTGCACGCTGTACGTTTTTGTCTTTCTCCCCCAACAAAGTAATTGTGGAAATGCTGTAACCAGGTTCACCAGGTAAATTCCCCAGGCAAAAACCCCTGAGAAAATGTCTGCAAATGAAACGTTCTGAGCTCTTGTGCTCTTAAAAAGCACTTTGCTAGATTTATTTATGTTAAGCAGCTGTTTGCAGTCAGATGACCTTTTCCTTCCTATGTCTTGCATTTTGAAGACTAAGCTGTTTAAGACTCAAGTCTTGCAATGCCCTTACATCCGTCATCGTGCTTCCTACGTGCACAAATATTAGTGGACTGAGATTTGGGCTTACTAAACAATTTTCAAGTATGTACAGAGGCTGCAGCAGGATTGACATCCTTTGTTCTCAGGTGCACTCGAGATACAACATGGAACATAACCTGGCTTCCTACAGTTGGATTAAATTTGCTTATTAATTTTGTACATGAAAAATGTGCTAATTTTACAAAATGATGCAATAGTGTTTTCACAGACAAATTGCAGCATTGTAACTGTTCGGTGTACAACCGTAGGTACCTGGAGGGTGACGTGAAGGATGCTTCTGCCGCAGCCGTGCTGACGTCGGGAGCCATCGCGGTGTGGGACCTGCTGCTGGGACAGTGCACGGCCCTGCTGCCCCCGGACCCGGACGGGAGCTGGGCACTGGCCCGATGGGCCACCACCAGCGCCTGCCTGCTGGCCGGGCAGCGGGACGGGACTGTCTGCCTGTACCGGTACCGGCAGCCCCAGCCAGGAGCAGCCTGATGGAGGACTGGGGCGGGGCGAGGGCCCCGAGCACCGGTGGAGCCTGGCGCTTCGGCTCGGGTGCGTCGGGGCCGCCGTTAACGGGCTCCGCGGGGCTGTGCGTGCGCTCGGGCCGGGCACCGGGTGTGTGCAATGCCATTAAACCTGTTAGCTTTGGAACGACTCCCTGCCTCGTGCCGTGCCTCCTGCCCTACCGGAGGGGGTTTGCCCGGGGCTCCGCTCGGAGCGGCCGCCGGCCGCCAGGGGTCGCTGCTGCCGCCGCCGCTCCCCGCCCGTGGCCGCGGCGCCCCGCCCCGCCGTGCGCGCGGGCTGCCGGGCGCGGCGCGGTGCCCGCTGGGAACAGGTCACCATGGCGGCCCGTGTCCTCTCGGCCTGTGTCCGCCGCCTCCTGCCCCGGCCGCCCCCGGCCGCCCCGCGGCCCGCAGCCCTCGGCACCCTCTGCCCCCGCTGCCCGCGGGCCTCGCCGGGCGCGGCCCCGCCGCTCCCGCAGCTGCTGGCGCAGGTAGGGCCCGAGGAGGGCGGGCGGGCGGGCAGGGGGCGGCGGGCGGCCCGGTGCTGCCCGCTGCTGCCGCTCTCTTGCAGGTGCCGCGGGCGGCCTGGCCGCTGTGCCGCCGCTTCTCCGACCTGCCGCCCCTGACCTTGGCGGACATCAAGGAGCGCGTCCTCTACGTCCTCAAGCTGTACGACAAGATCGACCCGGAGAAGGCGAGTGGGGCCGGGGCGGGCGGTGGGTCGTGCCGCTGGCAGCTCCGTGCGCCCCCGGGCAGGCGGAGCTCGGGGCCCCGCAGTTCCCGTGCCTTGGCGGGCCGGGCGGGCCGGGCGCCCGGTTTAGCGGGCTGGGGAGAGGCGCTGCCGGCCCCTCTGACGGGGGGGAGGTGGGTGGCGGGGCGGCCGGGAAGGCCGAAGGCTCCGGGTTGACCCGTTGGTCCTGCTCCGGGTTCTGTCGTACTGAAATTCGATGTTTCTCCTTCTAGCTCACAGCTGAATCCCACTTCATGAAAGACCTGGGTTTGGACAGTTTGGACCAAGTGGAAATAATTATGGCTATGGAAGACGAATTTGGTAATTCAGAGCTGTGCATGCTCGGATTCATCGCCGCTTTTCTTTGGCTGATTCTTAAATGCAGCTATAGCAAAGGAGTATTAGTTCTTTTCTGTGAATAGCAGATGTGTTGTTTCTTTGGTGTAATTCAAAGAAAATTGTGCAGTTCTCAGTCAGGGAGAACATGTGTTGGGCACTGGTGGCACCGGTGGGAGGCAGGAGAAGGCGTCTGTCGGTCTGCTGCTGAGCTCGGTCCCTCTGGGAGCACGGGCTGCTTTTCTCCCCGTACCCTCCTGGGCACCACTCGTCGTATTGCTGGGGAGGGGGAGAAGTGAGGACAGCAGCGTGTCAGTGAGGGCAGCAGATATTACGTTTAGCATGAAGGCTGCATCTGGAGCTGATCTTGGCTCCTGCCTGTGAAATCACAGATACTCCAGGTTTTTCCTCACCAGAGTTTTTTTTCATCCTCAATACCTGATGCTACTAGGAAAAAGTGGAGTTTTTTCCTTATTAGTTTATATTCCAAGTTCTTTTTACATCATTTTGGCCTTCTTCATGCTTTCATTTAAAGCTCTTAAATTTTGGCGTACATGCCTAATGTGTCATATTGGGTCATAAATGTCCCTGGGGCTTGACCATGCTTTAAAACCTACACAGATGTTTCACTTTCAGGGTGTTTGCTAATACTCTATATTTCATACACCTACCACGTACTGTGGGTGAAGCGTTAGTGTGTCTGTGGCTGTGAGGACTAGAAAGAAGAACGTAAATTTTCTGGAATATATTTCAGACCAGTTCCGTGGCCGAGTGCCCTGTGCTCCCTGCCCCCGGCTGTGAGTCTGTACGAGCTGTTGGTTGTACGATCACGCGACAGCAGACTCTGAACCCGAGGGGCTTTGGGCTCCAGTTTGCCTGGAGTTCCCAGGAGCATCCTTCTCGCTGTCACAGCAGTGGCTGTGGGAGCTCTGGGAAGGCGTCAGTGGCTTTAATAAGGCGTGAGGGGCACTCGCCGGCTGGCTCGGCAGCCCTGCTCCATCTGCCTCGTCCCTTATCCAGAAGCAGCATCGCGTAAGGCAGAACGCAGCTTGAAACTCAGTGTAGCAATGAAGTGTTGGCTCTGACCGGCACGGCGGCCCCTGCGTGTTTGTCCCCTGCCGAGCTGCGGGCACCTGAGCCAGCAGTTATTGCTTCCTTTAGCCTTGCTCCTGTTTCTGTTGTTCTGGGCTAAATACGTGTGCTTTCTTCCAGGGTTTGAAATTCCTGATGGAGATGCAGAAAAGTTAATGTGTCCACAAGAGATTGTAGATTACATTGCAGATAAGAAGGATGTTTATGAATAAAAACAATTCTTCAAAGCCGGGTAAGTAGAAATGTGCTTCTGCAAGCGTCTCGGGTAACGACGGCTTGCGCATTGTACACATGCATGGCAGCGTGTGACGCCTGCAGAGGGGAGTGCCCGGTGTGAGGTGACAATGTACGGCTGTGTGGCAGGCAGGAGTCGGGCACATCTGGGAGGGAGCTGGCAGCGGCTGCCTGCTTCAAGTGGGGAGGATGAAGGACACGTGTTTTCCTGAGGCATCTGCTGTTGGAGAGAGGATGTGGAGCTCAACGACCTTTCATCTCGCCCTGCATGGCACTTCAGGCGCTCAGATTATCCACAGATCTTTTAGCAGATGGCAAATTGACTTTAGTAATGAAAGTCCATCTTTCAGCGCTCCCCGGCCACGCGCAGAGCGTGCGGGGTAGGCACGGCCAGAGGTGTGTGATAGCACAGCTCCCTGCTGCCCATAGCGACTCATCTCCTACGGCCGTAGCCGTAGCCAACAGCAGGAAAGGAAACGGGCAGGAAAGGGTTATTGGAGTGACAGCCCTGAGGGGCTGCAGGGGAAATGAGCCGGTGGCCTCAGGCCAGCGCAGCAGAGATCGGTCCCTGTTCCTGTTTGTTCCTGTGTGCGCTTCTGCCCTCCCCCCCCACCCCTCCCAAGTCAGTGGGGGAGCTGCGCCCCTTTGCTGCTCTCAGAGCCCTCCAGAAGACCTGTGGACTCATTACGTGCCCGCTTTTGGTCTTGTCTTGTCTCTGCCTGACCCAATTCTTCTGTGCCTTAAAATGGTAGTTCTTGGTTGATAAAATATTTAATATGTGGATTTTTTTTTAACAGGAGATGTCTCTACCACTAGGACTGGGCTGGTGTCAGCGGGTATGAATACAAGCGCACATGCTGTACTGTTGCTGCTTTCATCAGAAAGTTGTACTTGGACGTTGTATTTAAAACTGTCTGAATGTGTTGTCCTTTAAAAACAAGATAAAAAACGAATAAATATATAAGACCATTGTTGTGTTGATGGCTTTTCCATTCCACGCTGTTGGTGGCTCGCTATGTTAGCGTTCAGCATGTGAAGGGCACTTCAGGGATAAGTGACTTCACTAGGCTTCGACCCGTGCCGGGGCCCGTTACCCCACGGGGTGAATGCACGCTCTGCCACGCGCAGCAGGGAAGGGGTGTGGGTTTGTCAGGCTCTGAGCGTGTCTCACTGGGAGTGTTTTGCCATTCCTCCTCTCTGCACCAGCAGCACCTGTAGGGCTTGTGCAGCTGTGCACAAACCTCAATAAGATGCCCTTCTGTGGCCTTTACTGTGTATTTCATCAGTGCTGGTAAAACCAAGCAAGTTCCCTGTGAAAGGCTTCTGCTTTCCTGATGGAAAATAAAGGGGGGAATGATTTTCCTGCTGCCGAAAAGCAAAATCGCATCAGTGTTTCTGTAATCCTGTCTCAGCAGGGGAGGCTTGCTTTAAATCTCTCCCGAGACAGAAATGAGTTATTTCTGGACACTACATGGTTTTTCCTCTGAGCCAAGAAACACTTTCATATGTCAAGGAGGCACTGCTAGGCTGCGAGCCAAGAAAGTGTCACTCGATAACATATCTTCCTCTGGCAATCAGGGTGGCGGAGGATGGAAAATAGACCCGAATCCATTGGCGCTGCACATGGTGCCTGAGCGAGGTGTGGGTGTTCTCAGGGCTTCCTCTAGAGCCGCATTTCACTTTTAAAATCGCACCGTGCTGAACCCTCGGCCAGCTGGGTGACCCTCTGCCTTCAGAGCCCAAGTTTCGCTTTCGTTGTGCGTGAGGCCCGTGCCTTTGGAAATGCCTTAATCGCTCCTTCACCCCAAATGTGTTCTGAAACATTTTCTAAACAGGCTGCACGGTGGAACTGGGGGGGGAAACAGTTGTTTTGGCCACCGTTTCCGTGCTGGTTTCCCCCGTCTTCCCTGGCATGGAGGTGCCGGTTCGCAGCAGGAGCGGCGGTGGCTGCAGAACCATCCCTTTGCCACCCGGGCGTGGCGGTTGCGGCCGCTGTTTGCGCTTGGTGGTGCGGTCCCGGGTGATTTGGTGAAGGAACCGCAGGCAGATGCAGCCAGAGGTGCCCTCAGGGAGCCTTTGCCTGAGCCGTACCCGAGGCAGAGCCCTGGGCAGCTCCTAACGCGGCTGTTCTGGGGTAAACCTGTGTCGGAGGAGGGCGGCTGGAAGCCGTGTGCCCGCAGAGGAGCCGTGCCCGTGCTCTCCCTGGGCGGTGCAGCCCACGGCGGGGTACCGGGGTGCCGAGCCGGGGTCCCGTTCCCGCGGCACCCAGCGCAGGCTGCGGGACGGGCACGGAGCGGGGTCAGCGCGGGTGCCGGGGGCCCGGCCGTGCCCCCCCCCGGGGGGGGGGTTCCGCAGCCCGAGCTCAGCCCTTCTGCGGCCGAGCTCGGCGTTTGGGCGAGCCCCGATCCGCCCCGCCCCGATGCTCCTTCGGGGCAGAGGCGGGGGTCGGGCGGGGCCGCCCCGGCGTGGGGCGGTGGTGCCGGTGCCGGTGGGGCGGGACCGGGCCGGGGGCTGCGGCTCCCCGGCGCCTCCGCCCGCCGCAGCGGGGGCGGGCGGGGGCTTCCTGCCGCCGCCTCGGCAGAGCCGGCAGCGCCGCCGCGCCATGGAGCGGCTCCGGCTCCCGCGGCTCCCGCGGCTCCTGGCCGCCGCAGGTGAGCGCCGAGCCACGCCGCTGCCCTCCCACGCGGGACCGGCGGGCGGGTGGGGGCGAGGGCGGGGGAGTCAGCGGGCACGGCCGGACAGGGTCCCCGAGCCCCGCAGCCGCAGCCGTGCTGCCCCGGCCGGGGTCCCAGGACCTGCCGCTGGTCCCTCGGCGGGGGGATGCCGTGCTGGGCGGGGGGGGGGGGGTGGAGAGTGGCCGCGGGGTCTGCGGCGGCGGCGGGGCCGGCCCCGGGCACTGGGGAAGGGGGCGGTGGCTGCTCGGGCGTCACCGGGACCCGCCTGGGGTGGGCTCAGCCGCGGGGTCCCGGGGGCACGTGGCGGGTGGGCGGCGGGGCGGACACGCGGGGACGCGGCCGGTGAGAGCAGCGACCGTGTGCCGTGCCGCCGGCCCGGGCTGCTCCGCGGCGTCGAAGGCAGCGGGTGCTGCTCCCGCGGGAGGAGGAGCGGGAGCCCCAGCGAGGCGTTAGCGGGGATCGTGTCCCGAGAGGCGCACGGTGACCCCAGCCCCAGCAAGTCGGGTGACCGACCGACTGCCCCAACGCACGGCGAGGCAGCCGCTGCCGCAGCGGGGACCCAGAGTCCTGCGCAGGGTGATGGCCGGCCTGGCGCTGGCCTGGCGCTGGCCTGGCGCTGGCGCGGTGCTCTGCCCGGGGACCCGGTGGTGCTGGCATCAGCACGTGGCGGCTCTGCCAGATGGTGGTTTGGTTCGGGGCAAAACGGGCGTTTCCAGCACGTGGCAGAGTGTGACCAAGTGGGACAGGATTTGGTTTCGTTTGCTGAGACAAAAGCTGGTGGTTTCCAGATGGGTTTGGGTGGTCCCTGAGCGTGCCCTTTGGCAGTGCTGCCCACGGTTAACGGCGGGGGGGGGGGAGCGGACCCCCACTGCCTGCGCTGGCAGCTCCTGGGGGTGGGGGGGGCACGGTGCCCAGTGCTGATGCCCAATGCTGGCGCGTGCTGCTTGATGCTGGTGCGTGCTGCTCTCTCCCCTCTCCCCAGTGATCGTGGAGTGCTGTGCACAGCTCTGCCCCGGTCTCGGCAGCGGAACAGGCTCCATGCTGGGCACTGCCGTCCCCTGTGCCCACCCAGGGACCACGATGGGGGGGCACTGCCGGACAGGTACCGCTGGGGCTGGGACCGTCCTGCTCGCGGCCCTTTGTCTGTGGCACCGCATGCTGGCTATGTGCTTCGGTGCCATGCTGGGGCCCGGGGTGCTGAGCTGGCAGCTGTGGGGTGCTGGCTGTGGAGCAGCCTTTCTCAGTGTCCCCCCACTTCTGCCTCTGCCCATAGATCTGGAGCAAGGAGCTGGCACGGGGCGGGTGCCGACGTCAGAGGCCATGGGGCAGCTGCAGACAGAGGCTGAGCTGCTGCCCTTCCCTGGGAACCCCGCCGGGACTGCGGAGCCCCTCAGCCCCCAGGGGAGCCCTGGAGGCCCCCAGGCAGGCAGGGAGGGGACAGGGCCTGCAGTGCGGGATGGAACAGCCACCGAGCGCCCAGGGGCCCTGCTCTCTGCAGGCACTGCTGAGCAGGCAGCTGCAGGCAGCGAGCGGCCATCTCCTGCCCCAGCACCCGTGGAGCCAGACACAGCTCCTACCACCGCATCTCCCCCCAGGACTGACCCTGTGGGAAATGTGATGGTGGAAGGTGCCATGACCCCACAAGGGATCCCCTCGCATTCACCATCCTCCGTGATGATGCCCAGCTCTGCCAGGGGGCAGTGGGGGTCCCCCAGCACCGTGCCGGGATGGAGCCCCACGGGAACAGGGCTTGTGCAGAGACAGAGGAGCTCAGGCTCACGTGGCCCCTCTTCCCTGGAGCCGTGGGCTGTGGAGGCCCCGGGTGCCACTGTCCCACTGGGGGACAGCAGCCCAGGGACTCACCCGAGCATCGTGCTGGCCACAGACAGCCCTGCACCGGGGGTGAGCGGGACGTCACCCTTTGCGGGGAGGCTGCAGAGGCTGCTGAGCTCCACGGGGACGCTGCGGGGGACACGGCAGGAGCTGCCAGGGCCGGCAGGGGGACGGGGCTCTGACTCCCACCCGTGGCGTGGGACGGACATTGCATGGCAGGGTCCCCGCTCTGTCCCTCACCCCTCTCCACTGTCCCTGGGGGCTGGTGGCCATTGGGACACCCTGGCCAGCACAGCCCAGCCAGCTGTGGGAACGGGCCCAACCTCACTGCCTGCTGCAGGCAAGTGGTCAGATCTGCCTGTTCCCACCACCACCACCAGCATCCCAGGGGTGACGTCCCCCGGCCTGGGGGCAGCCCTGAACCCAGCCACGGGAGTGTTGGGGCCACCTGACACAGACGGTCCTCATGAGCACGGCCATGTCCCCCTGGATCAGACCTGGCGCCCACCAGCTGTGCCAGGGCAGCCCCCCACCTCGGTGGCCCCAGGCAGCACTGCTGCAGCACAGAGCGGGGTGCTCCGCACCAGCCCAGGGTCCCTCCATGTCCCCCCATCCCCACAGCCTGCCCCAACCAGCAGCTCTGCAGCACCCACATCATTGACCCCACAGACCTCCCTAGGGACCAGCCAGGGTGTCGCAGGGCTCGGCTCCGATTTTGGCTCAGCCCCGGCAGGGCTGTCCCCAGGGCACCAGCTGCCTCATGCTGGCTCGGGGGAGGATCCTGCTGAAAGCCCCCAAGTCCTGGGGGGGGCACCAGTGGACGTGGGCAACGGCGAGCCCTGGACAGCAACTGCCCCACTGAGCCGGCAGCCGGGCAGCCTGGCCCCCTCCTCATCCCTTGCCAACCCCCGCCAGCCAGCTCCGTCCCAGCCGGCGTCTTCCCTGGGGCCAACCAGCACTATCGGCAGCACTGCCACTGCCATCACCACCACCACCACCATCACAGCTGCCACTGCCAGCCCAGCACTGCTTGGGGACGTGGGGACGGTCACACCAGAGCCGGGTGCTGCTGTATTGCAGGGGGATCCCACAGGGTTGACGTGGGGGCCCCCAACTCACCTGTCCACCATGGTGCCAGGGCCCCCCCAGCAGCCCACTGTTCCCCCCGGGACCCTGGGCCATCGTGGGGGCCCCGGGTCCCCCTCAGCTGCCGGGGACACAGACCTGGTCCAACCGTCGAGCAGACCCGGAGGGCAGCTGGATGCTGACACCCCCCAAGCGACGCCGGCCATGGCAGGCAGGGCCCCCCAGGTGTTCATCGTGGAGGATCAGCCGCCCCTCCTGAGAGGTGAGTCTCAGGGTTTGGGACCCTCTGCTTGGGCATGGCGGGAGGAGAGAGCCCCCAGGGGCCATCAGCATGAGGGGGGGGTCAGTGGTGGTGTCCCCCTGGGGTGAGTGGTGGGGGTCCCTGTCGTGCTGATCCCCATCTCTCCTCCCACAGCATCCCTCCTTCGCATCCCCTGCGAGCTGGTGCTGGACATGGGGTTTGTCCCCGCCTTGCAGGACCCCGGGTCCCACGAGCGCCGGGGGCTGCTGCACAGCTTCAATCGAACAGTGAGCAGGGGCCGGGGCTGTCGGGGGCGGGGGGGGGTGCTGGGGGCCATCCCACCTTGCGCTCAGCTTCCTCCCTGCACAGGTCTCACCCCTCTTCATGTTGGTGCCCGGGTTCCTGCGGCTGGAGGTGACGGGGATCAGGTAGGTGCTTGCGCAGCCCCGCAGCGTGAGATGCTCCCTGGCACGGGGAGGGGTGCAGGGAGTATCACACGCTGCAGCGCCGTGGCGATGCCGGGATGCAGTGCTGGACATGGGGGTCTGAGCCACCCCCGGACTCGCCGTGGGGTGTCCCTGCAGGGAGGGCAGCGTGGTGCTGGAGTACGACGCACTGTTCGCGGCAGAGCAAGTGCAGGCGCCAGGGCTGGGCGCGCTCCTCAACACCGTGCTGGGCTCTGGTGGCACCCGGCCGGGGCTGGCGGTGGGCGCTGCCCCCGTCCTGCGCAACGTGGCTCTGGGTGAGTGCGGGGCCGTGCTCGGGGCTGCACAATCGCCGGACCCTCCCGTAGCCCCCAGGGCTCGGTGCCCAGCCAGGGCTGGTCGCAGGGTGGGCACGTGCCTGGCCCCGGCTCTCTGCTCGGCGGGGAGGAGGTGGCACAGCCGGACCCCCCATCTCTGCAGAGCGGCCGCTGGACCCCTGCGCCGTGCTCTTCACCTGCCGGGCCGGCTTCACCTGCGTGGCCCGGGCGAATGGGAACGCCACCTGTACCTCCCTCTGCCACCGCGACTACTGCAAGAACCAGGGCATCTGCACCCACCCCCGGGACCGGGGGCCCCTCTGCCAGTGAGTGTCCCCGGGACCAGCCCTGGGGTGACGGGTCCTGTCCCCTCTGGTGCCTGATGCCCCCCCCCCCCGCCCTGGCACAGGTGCCCCGTCGGCAGCGATTTCTGGTTCATGGGGCTGCGTTGTGACTACCGGGTGACGCAGCAGAGCCTGCTGGGCATGGCCGCCGGGGTCCTGCTCAGCATCGTCCTTCTGGCCACCGTCGTCGCCGCCGTCGCCATCCGCCGGTTCAAGGCGCTGCTGCTGGAGGCCAGGGCCGACCAGACCCGCAGCAGGTGGGTGCGCGGGGCCGGTGGGGGGGGGGCTGGGGTCCAGCGTGGGCCCAGGGGGAGGGAGGGGTGCTCCTGCTGCAGGGCCGATGCCCCTGCTCCCCCCTGCTCCCCCCCCCCCCCCCCGGGGGTCCCGCAGCAGCTCCGGCCCTGCGAGCGGGTGGGTGCCCGGGGAGGGGGGGGGTGGGGGCAGCGCAGCCCATCCGGGGTCAGGGAGGCAGGGTTGGCTTTGGGCTCGGCTCTGCCAAGAAAAACACTCTGCGGCGGCTGATAGCGGCGGCGGGAGGTGCCGGGGCGGCGGGGGGAGCACGTGCGGGGCCCGGGAGCGGCGGGTCCCAGCGTCCCGCGGAGCGGAGCCACGGCGGGGCCCCCGGGTGGGCGGGGGGCGGGTCTGTGTGTGCGTGTGGCCGTGCCAGCGCTGCCCGGGGGAGGATGGTCGCGGCCTCTCGCTGGCACCGGGCAAGCGGCGTGCGGGCGGGGAAGGAGCGGCGGAGGCTGCCCGGAGCCGCGGTTGCACCGAAGTGCTGCGGGATGCACCGCTGCACGATCACTGCGGCGGAGAGACGCGTGAGATGTGCTGATGAGCCCCCCCAAAATACATGGTCCCGGGGGCCCCCGATGCCTCCCGTGGGGGAGCAGAGGGTCCCTCTCCCACCCCCGTTCCGTGCACCGACTGCCTGGGCCGGGCTCAGCCCGGTGGGGCTGCAGGTGGGGAGCGGGCTCCCTCCTGGCCCCCTGCCCTCCCCACCAGGGTTTCGCAATGCGCCACGGGGGGATTGTTCCCGAGGAAACCACCGCAACAGCCCCGGGGCTGCGGCCAGACGTTGTTCCCTGTCACGGGCTCTGCCCCCACCCAGGGCGCGGGGCTGGGTCCTGCGCTGGTGCTGTGAAATTTGGGTGGAAACCTGTGCTCTGTGCTTGCAGTGCAGTCACTGGGGTCGTGTGTGCATACGTGTGCATGTGCGTACGGGTGCATGTGCCCGTGCGTGCCCCCGAGGTGCCGGGTGCTGCTGCAGCCACCTTGCCTTGTCCCGCAGCTACCGGCGGTTCTGCCGGCTGGACGACGTCTCGGCCCAGTACTGGTCGCGCTCCTGGCTGCCCTCGGCCAGCTCGCTGGACAACCCGGCCTTCAGCAACTCGGAGGAGCTGCTCCACTTGCAGATCTTGGACAACGGCTGCTGCAGCTGCCAGGAGGACTTGGGCATCACCGACAGCTCCAAGCAGCACCCCGCACCGCCTGCCCGCCCCGACTGCCGGTCCAGGTAGAGGGTGGTTTGCTGAGCCTGACTAGCAAGGTCTTGTCTTTAATTTGCTGGCCTCCCTGTGCTTATCAACAGCACCGTGGAGCTTTAACACCGCAGCATCCTTTGGTGTCCAAGAGGAAATAAATGGTTTCTTTCCCATGCCCCCACCATGTACACACACAGCTTTGTGTGATGGGGACTGGTTTAACAGCAGAGGGTTCAGAGCTGCAGGAAACAGTGTGGTTGTGTGTATGTGAGAGTGTTATAATCAGCTTCCTGGGGTGTAAATGGAAAAAGGGCCCTGGAAGTTTCCAGTTTCATGAGCAAACGCCACTACAGGCAGGGACACCCCCACCCATGGGCCTGGGCAAGCCAAGGGCACAGCCACAGCTCGGGAATGACTCCCTGCTGCCACGCTTGAGGGGACCTGGGAGCACACTTGCAGACAGTCAGTGCAGTAAGCACATCACCCACTGTAGCAAAACACCTCCAAGCGTGGTCCCACTCCCGAGTGTCCCAGGCTGCTCTGTCAGCAACAGCTGGATTTGTACCCCCTCCTCCTATGC